>NW_024884075.1:0-25426 GCF_019059575.1 Amphibalanus amphitrite | reverse complement strand
AGAGAGAGAGAGAGAGAGAGAGAGAGAGAGAGAAAAGAGGGGTAGAGAGAGTAGGAAGGGAGGAGAGCGGTTCCGAGTGGGATGAATGGGAACGGAGAGAAATAACAGGGTAAAAGGAGAGGGAGAAGAAACAGAAGGTGTAGGGTGAAAACGTGTTTGAGTGAGAGTGAGAAAGAGGGAGGGAGAGAGGAGGGAGGAGGAAGAGAAGACGAAGAAGAAGAAGAAGAAGAGAAGAGGAGGAGGAGGAGGAGGAAGAGAAGAAGACGAAGAAGAAGAAAGAAGAAAAAGGGAAGAAGAAGAAGAGTTTCAGGGGATGAGGGGGACCAACAGAGTGTCTTGTGATGAGTTCGTGACTGGATGGGCACTACACGTTGGTTGTTGTCCCGGTTTGCATGGCTTGGTGGGATCAGATGGCCTGCTGGGTTACTTGGGCTGGACGGTGACTCACTAGACCCTGTGCTGGGTTACTCGGCTGTGCGGTGACTAGACCCTGTGCTGGGTCTATACGTGGGCTGGGCGGCGACTACATAGACTCTCTGCTGGGTTACTTGGGCTGGACGGCGACAGCACAGGGTCCACGTATAGACCCTGTGCTGGGTTACGAGGGCTGAGCGGCGACTAGACCCTGTGCTGGGTCTATACGTGGGCTGGATGGCGACTAGACCCTGTGCTGGGTTACGAAGACCCTGTGCGGGGTTACGACTTACGACAGGCCTCCACTCGGCGGCGCGCGCTGCGCTCACAGAGGCGTGAACTGCGGCTCCGTCGGAGCCCCGCGGCGCGCTGAACCCTGACATTTGATGGCCACCGTTACGACCCCAGCAGAATATTCAGCAGCGGCTGAATTACGCCCAGGAGCGCTCAAAACTGCTCCGAGACGCTGATAAAATTAATAGTGTCACGGCGGCACAGTGTCTCCAGATAATAGCCGCACAATTAACCACAGAAGGTGATGCACATCAGAGTCGGGACCTTTCGGCAGTTCTGAAATCCACACAATGAGTGTGATGAGCAGCCCAATCACGTTCCCGAACGGCAGGCGCGGCGTGCCGTCACCGGTGCCCCTGCCCCAGCGTGCATGTACTGAGTAACCAGGAGTATCAACACCTTACCTATCGGGCTCCACACCTGCAACTTGTGCAGGTGATTACCGAAATCTAACTGCACACGGACTCATTTGCATGAAATGTTACCTCCATTTTCCTACGACCATTGTTATTTGCATGTAACTACCCGTTTGTCCCATGCGCTCCATTAAAGACAGCTTAGCGTCGCTGCGTTCCTATAGGTAGGTAAGCAAACTTTTTACGCAATTCGATGTGGTGATAAGCGTAATTCGAAATGTCGGTAATGAGTACTCACTACTTAGTGCAGCAAAACAAGCGTACCTATAACCGTATTCCAAATACACAAATCAAACATTATATTCCAAATACAAATATCGCAATGTCCCGTCAGGATGGAGGGGCGCATAAATTCAGCTAACCTTTAAGGGTGAGCTTGCTTGCTATTTTCTCGTCTTACCTGTGCAATTTACAATGTTTGATGATGCCTATGAATTGGCAATGTTATATTTTAGTTTTTTTTTCTTCTCATACGCGAAATGAGAGTGGTAGTTTCTGAACTTTCTGCTATTAAATTTTGTTGTGGAATAGATACGTCAATGATGATAAATTTAATTCCGACTATGCCACAACATACCTAATGGTTTGCTTCTTCTCGAAAGATGGAACCTTCATTGATGAATGCAAAATTTTGATTGCAAATGCTAACTCAGAGGACAGAAGCTAGGCAGTCTCTGTTAAAATGGTAACTAATCGACCGTTCTAAATCGACCACTCAGCTATTGATAAAACGCTGCTTGGTGAGTGTAAATGGCCAATATGCCCATTCGGAGCCAGAATAACATCGGCTGCAGAAGTCATGTCGTCTCGGATGGTGACAGTTGAACCGGATCCCGGCGCGCCATTTGGGGAGTGGCCACACAGCCTCATCTCCGCCCAGAAGCTCATTTCCACAGTCGCCTCCGTGATTAATAGCAGGGTCCACGCTGCCCTCACTGCAGTCAAAGGAGGCACCAGAGTGCCGCGTGAGAAATATGACGAAGGCGGAAGTTAGAAGCATACATACGCTCTCGCTTTCTTTACACGCTTTTAACTCATTTGTGACGCCTTGACGTAATTAAACGGATGGTGTCACCACAATAGGGAGAAAGAGAGAGAGAGAGAGAGAGAGAGAGAGAGAGAGAGAGAGAGAGAGAGAGAGAGAGAGAGAGAGAGAGAGAGAGAGAGAGAGAGGAGAGAGAGAGAGAGAGAGAGAGAGAGAGAGAGAGAGAGAGAGAGAGAAAAAAAAACAGTGAGACGGCCAGAAACAGACAGAGACTTTGGACATACAGAGACTATGGACAGACTGAGAAAGTGATACAGACAGAGACTCTGATACATACAGGGCCTGTGGACAGGCACAGCCAGTGATGCAGACAGAGAAGATGGACAGACAGACTGTGATACGTATAGATACTGTGAACCGACAGAGACAGTGATACAGTCTGAGACAGTGATGCCTACAGTCTGAGACAGTAATACGGACAGAGACAGTGATACAGAGACAGTAGACGATGGACAGACATAGCTGTGATACATATAGATACTGTGGACCGACAGAGACAATGTTACAGGCAGAGACAGTGATACAGTCTGAGACAGTAATACGGACAGAGACAGTAATACGGACAGAGACAGTGATACAGACAGAGACAGTGATACAGACAGAGACAGTAGACGGTCAAAGACTGCGGACAGACAGAGAAAGTGATGCAGACAGAAACTACGGACACACAGAGACTTGGACAGACAGAGACAGTGATACAGACAGAGACAATGAGACGCGCGAAGAGGTAGCAGGGCGGCGGTGGAGTTGACAAAAGTGAACTGAATTACGTCGCAGACCGTGTTTTAATGTTTATTTGCTGGGCCCATCGACCCGATTTACGGCAGTACTCCGCTTCCAGCCGGGCGGCGCGCCCAACTCCATTAAGTTCCGGCCATTAGCTGCACAAATGTTTCCCTTTCCGCTGTCTATCCTCATTCGCAGACTCGGCCGGGTCCTAATCCCTTGAAAGGTTGCAGCATAACTATTGCTAGCCTCCTGGCCGCTGACGTCATCAGTCACTGCCGGTGACGTCATCAGCACCTATTGGTGACGTCACTGGCGGTCGTTGCCACTGCAGCTACCCCCGCGGTGGGTCCCGGGTGCCGGTGCGCGCTGTCAGCCGGCCTTCCCAGCGCGGCGGTCCGGCTGCCGCCGCTAATGCACGGGGAGGAGCGGCACTCGGCAGCCACCGGCAGAGAGAGCCTGTTATTGATTCATCAGCTCAGCCAGAAGGAGGCGGAACGGTTCACTGAGCGCCGCACTGACTGACCGCCTCTCCAGACAGCGGCGCTGGTGGCTGCTGCAGGCAGATATAACCAGGACCATGAACACTATCTCAATATGAAATCAGCGGATCGTTTGAGGCCGAGCTGTCATATTTCACTAGTATCCTCTTACAGCTGCCACCATTAACCCAAAGCACCGCCCGCTGAAATTTGTGTGATGTCGATAGTCCGGTAACTGGAGCCATTTGTCAGTAATCTGACATTTATGGGAGCTCAATATTCAATCCCTATGCCTGTGGGCACAGCTTCACCTGCCAGGCACCAGAGACAAACTGCCCGGACAGCCCCTAACGAGTGTTGTACACGCCGCGGAGCGGCAGAAGTGATGCCCTGGCCACCTGACTCAGGTCACCGGTTGGCCTGAGAAATCGCTGCGTCTGCAATTGGCGCACACACTCGTTTTTTTCTTCCGCCACGCTCTAACTCTATCAGGGGCGAAACGGCGAGGAGGGTCGTACCCCCCCCCCCCTCGGCCGGCGCGTATGTCCCAATAGGTCCGGCGAGGTTTAAGTAAATTTGATTACAATAGTTTACGACTAGCTAGACCAAACAATGACACTTATTTAAAACCCCTAACCCGTAACAATGAATGCAAGTTTTGAATAGGGGAGAGCGGGGCACATTCGTGCAAAAAATGGATAAACCCATATACCTATCTGTTCTTTGGTTGGTGCAATAGTAATTTTTTCTTTGGCAAATAACTTCGCAAAAAAACGATCGCAGAGCCACGATTTTAGCATCATCGTGTTCGCCTTGCTCAGGCGTGTCGAACGGTTTGAGTGAGGTCAACTTGAGGTGTTGACCTCGGGTCACGGTCAGGTCAGTCCCACAGGTCACAGGGACCTAGTATCCAGACTTCTGATGGATACTAGGTCCAGTAAGTTTCATCTCCCTGTGAAAGCTCCTCTGGCACTAAGGGCGTTGCGGCGTTGCAGCATCTGAAGACCATGCAGAGGTTCACTTATGACGTCATAGGTCAGTGACCTGACCAGGATCGAAAATGCGGTTAATGTAAAAAAAAAAAAATGCGGCTTGAAGCAAAGGTCAGGTATGCCAGGGTTCAGCACTCTATCGCCAGCGAGTTGGGAGCTATCGCGAAAAAAACCTGTGAGGGGGGCACCCCCTTGGCCGGCGAGAGTTAATATATATGCGTATTTTTTTTTTTAACTCGTATACAGTCATTTATGTAGCGACGTATGCACCATACAATTGTGTTACATTTTTCTGACTCACGAATATTGAGTCTCCCCCTTCCTCCACCTTTCGTAAGTTCTTGGACGTGTCCATCCTCCACCAGTCGCCTTTCGGATGCACCCGGCAACAGGCGGCTCCATCCCAGTCCCTGGGACGTAACCCCACTGCGCAGTAGTAGCCCATGCCTGCTGCCTCCGCAGTGTCGGAAAACGGACGGATTTCCCACCAGACCCTGGAGCGAGCCAATGAGATTTGGCAAAGTCGTGCTCAAGCGGCCAATCGTGTGCTGGAAAGTTAACTCGAAGTCGGTCCGTGTTGATGAAATGTTTATCAGAGCCGTTCACTTCAGCTCGCCAATTTTTCAGTCGTACCCACGTCAAAAGAGTAGAAATATGCCCGCTCGATCAGCTGAGTTTACAAATTACCTACCTCTCCGGGGCACACACATGCATGGATCAGCTTTTTATCACCGTTCGCCATTTAACCCGCGACCTGATGGGGAGGGGCTATTTTTTGCCCCCCCTCCATACTTTTCGATATATCTCCAGAACCGCTGCGCCGATCGTCACCAAACTTTTAGTACCCTCCTGGACATCAATTTTACACATTGTGACCAAATATTTTTCCAAAGCCTATGATAGGTTGGCTGGAAATGACGTCAGAGTGACGTCATGTTCTGCCGTTTTCGACCCAAAAAAGGGTTTCGCGGGAAGAGCTGTCAGGCCTATAGCTTTGCAAATACAGAAAAATGATAAGACATAAAAGCTGTAGATTGGACAGTGCTACAAAACTGCTATCACGGATTTTTGGAATTTTTGGATTTTGACCCCAAAAATCAAAAAATAGATTTTTTGGATATAATAATCGAAAAATCCAGAAAGTTTTTTGAATTTCGCAAAAATCGGAATATATGTGATAGTCCTTACCGCCTTCCATCCACATACCAAATTTGAGATTGATACCTCTTTTTTGGCGAAGTTATAGCGAAAAAACTGTTAAAAATTGATGACGTCAAATTTTCAAACTAAATTTTTAGCAATTCTAGACCCCGTAGCGCAAAACAAAGACCACCATTAGACTCTCTGTGACGAGCTGCATCGAATCAATACCCATTTTATGCAAAACTATCAACTTTAAAATTTGACCTTTTTTGGCCTGACCTTGACCTGACCTTGACCTGACCTTCACCAGAAAGTGACCTAAGCCGTACCTGATAGTCTTATAACCAACACCATTGAGTTGGAAATGAAAAATTGGCCATAAAACATGTATCACACAACCTTAGTAAAGTTGGGCTCCCGCTCATGTGACCTGACCTGTGACCCTTGGTGACCTGACCTGTGACCTGACCTGGTATTGCCAGTGACCTCTAATAGCAGCATATCTACTAGGCAACTGACGCCCTACCGCTGATTCTCGACAAAATGCGTTTTCCTCGGTGTTATAGCGCATTCCCTAGAAGACCCGTGAACGGTGAAACATTTCATCTTTGGCCTGACCTGTGACGTCATCAGTGACCCCGAGGTCAATGAAATTTGGTTTCCTTCGACAAATTTGACAGGCCTTTCGAACACCGTTTGAATTTTGCGGATCCGTTCAGTAGTTTCGGAGATACGAGGGTGGGGGCAAAAATAGCCCCCCCCCCACCAGGTCGCGTTATAAACAGACCCCACCAGGGTGCGGGTTAAATCCGTCATTAGGTATCCCGCACCGTAGTCAATGTTTACAATTGCTTCAAGTACAAAAAGAGAAAATTATCAGATGTCGTGTAACTGATTTGTTAAACGTCTAGACGATTAACAAACTTTTAAACGTCTAGTAGATATTTCGTCTAGCCTGAAATATGTCATACTTTTATATAAAATGTATTTTTTAACCCTCGCACGACCAGGCCATTTCTCATAACACGAACGACCAGGGGGGGGGGTTGTTACGACCCCCCCCTGGCGTTTCGAAACGGAAGATCGTAGAGCTTAGCGGAAAAAACCAACGGATTGCTCTCAACGAGATCTCGCGATTGGTGGTATATTTTTTGGTCCTAGGTCAACATTTGACCTACTTTTGACCGGTCAAAGGTCAAATTTTCGGAAAAATAGACTTTTTTCAACTTTCGGCGGCGATTGCGGCAAAACGGTGGGAGATATCGACTTGAAACCTTCACTATCGTGTTCCTTGATCAATTCTCTATCATTTGGTATGTATTTCGTTTCCCTAGCTCTAAAAATGGCGCGTTGGGAGCGCCGGAAGTCGGCAAAGTCACAGTCGGCGGCAGAAATTCGAAAAATCAAAATTTAAATTTTTGAAATTTGATTGTATTTTTGGATTTGGGAGGTCCATTTGCTCCCTATAGAAGCTAATATTGCTGCATATTCCCATTGAGGTGACAAGAATTAGCAAAATAGTGGTTCGGGCGCTTTTCAAAAATAGTACCGGACGCTGTTCCTCTTGTGACGTCATAGCTCCGTGACCTGACCTGACCCGGTCAAGTTTCTTATACCATATGATAGCCAATACTTGCCCCAACATGAATGGGAAGTTTCATCACGATCCATCAACCGATGTCCGTACCACCGGCAGGAAACCTCGGGCGTTGGCACTCAGTTTGTGAAAATCCGGCCGGAGGCTGTACCTCTTATGACGTCATAACTCCGTGACCTGACATGACCCGATCAATTTTTTTTTCGGCAAAAGATGCGCAAAGGTTGCCCCAGAGGGTGTTGAAAATTTCAGCCCGCTACGACAAGCCGTTTAGCGTGCACTTCGAAAAAACCTCAGGGGGGGGGTTGATACAACCCCCCCCCCCCTAGGCGTTCTAGGGTTAACCTTTAAGCGTCCGAAAGATATCGGCGGTACGGGTAAAAATTGGTAAACCGCTCGTAGGTAGAAAAATATTTTAACGTCTCGCCTATCGGCCGATTGGCGAAACGTTTAAAACATTTTTATCCCGCACCGAAGACAGTGTTTACAATTGTTTCATGTGTTAACCCTCGCCGGACCTATTGGTTTTCTTACGCGCCGGCCGAGGGGGGGGGGGGGGGCGGGTACGACCCCCCTCGCCGTTTCGCCCCTGGTGGAGCTAGCGCGTCGCGAAAAAAACGAGCGTGTGCGCCGTTACAAGACGCAGAGATTGGTACCCGATTTTAAGGTCCTAGGTCAACCAGTGACCTCTGAGGTCAGGTCAAGTGCCCCAAGGTACGGTTCAGTTTTTGGTGAATAACTTCGCAAAAAACGGCCGCAGAGCGCCGATTTTGGCAGCATCGTGTTCGTCTCACTCAGGCGCGTCGAATGATATACTTTTTGTCCGAGTCAGGTCAACTTGGGGTGTTGAACTCAGGTCAAGGTCAGGTCAGCACCCCCAGGTCACGAAGTTGGTCGAAAGAGGTCATGTCGCATATCATTCGATTCGGCAAGTCTTCCTGAGTCCATTGGTGGCTTTCCCGACTCGCTAGCTCAATTTGACTAAGAGTTATTGACGAAAAACTAATATGACCTTGATGACGTCATAAATGACGTCACGCAAGGTCAACATTGCAAAAGTGACGCATCTAACCTTGCAAGGAGTGCATCAAATCACGATTCTGTGTGCTTGAGATAGTTGGAGATCGTTCCCGGCGCCAGAATAGCAGTTTTCATTTTTCCCCATTGACTTATAATGGTGAGGTCACGAAAATGACCTGACCTTATATGACCTTTAGGAAAAATCTGAGATATACAAGTTGTGGGACTCATAATGGATACTAGATCCTGCAAGTTTCATTTCCCTGTGACATCTCCTCTGGCAGTGAGGGCGTTGCGAAGTTGCGACATCTGAAGACCGTGCAGAGGTTCACTTATGACGTCATAGGTCAGTGACCTGACCTGACCCAAAAAATGCGGTTGGTGTCAAAAGATCCGGCTTGGATCAAAGGTCAGGTATGCCAAGTTTCAGCTCTCTATCGCCAGCGTGTTCGGAGCTATCGCGAAAAAAACCCTATGGAGGGGGCGGCACCCGCCCCCCCCCCCCCTCGGCCGGCGAGGGTTAAGAGAGAAAATTATCAGATGTCGCTTAACTGATTTGTTAAACGTCTTGTAACTAACAAAACGTCGTGTAATTAACAAATATGGCTTTCCAACATTAAGTGTCGCTAAGAACCAGCCTTGAGATAAAAGGTAAATATTTGTCAGGAGCCAGTTGCCTACCTTCTACCGGAATGCAATAAGAAGATCTCGTTTCACAATTCATTTGCCGAACTAATGCAAATAGCAGAAAGATGTTGTGCTTCAAAGTAAAGTTTATTCCGTTAAAACCGTAGACATCAAGGTCTTATAAGATTGATATAATCAATACAACAACTGTGCGTGATCTTCTACATCAAAATAGATCTAATCATGCTGGCCATCCTACATAGGTACTTACATACATGGCGAAGGCAGTACCCGGCCTCAGCCGCTAATCGGCAGCGGCACAGTCGGGTGTTAGGCGGTCGCCGTAAGACTCTGGGGTCAGTTGATGGCAGCGTCGACGGTGGAGCGTCCGGTCCTGCCGCGGGTGGTGGTGTCCCCCCCCCCCCCTCCAGCCAGACAGCGCGGAGCGCCGGCTGCTCAGTTATGCCAATATGCTGGTCAGTTGGTCTAATATTTGCCGGTCAGAGGAGGAAGCAGCTGCCACTCGGACCGTCCGGCGGCGGTGCCGAGACGCGCTCAGTCGGCGCGCAGAAGAGCCACTTTAATCGACATCAGGGCCGGCTCCAAAGGAAAGGCTTCAGCTATTTTCTGCACGATACTTATTTGATAACATTGATAACACCAAAGTCAGGGCTTGAAATTAAAAAGTCGTAAGTTTCCCTCTGTGAAACATAGCTCAATGTAATTAATAAGAAAAGGCTCGGGTTGCGTTGCACAGCAACGCATAAAGAAACGGCGTCCGATGAATTTAGGTATGAATTCTGAAAAGTCTTCATAGGAATTATGCTCTGGCGGCATCGAATCCTCTCTCCTTGACCGAAAATGCAGTGCACTACCGTGTATAACATTATCAACTTTGGTACGTACACGGTAGCTCCTTTCTGCTTTAGCTTTGTGGTTGCCGTGTGTACCAAACAGCTCTTCTCTAAATACGAGTATTTGATCAAGCATGCAAAAATGATGCAAACTTATATCACGTATCTAATTCTAACCAATTTACATCATGCTCCTCCATATAAAAAAGTATCTGCGGTGTGCATCTGCCAATTATAGCAGCAAGATAGGTACTTTTGTAAAGCTAGCTTCTGCTTCACCACTCGATCCCGCCACTGTGTTTTCTACCACTCTCCGCTGCAGGGCTATTGTCCTCTGAAAGGCGCGACCTTGGCTAATTAGCAGCCGGCCGACGTCCTTTTTCTTCTTTTAATCCGGCGCCCGCTCCATCATTGCCAGCACGCGGCGCCCTCCTGCCCAGTGATCCATCTTGCGGGCGCGGCTGGTAGTAATTGGGCGTTACTGCGACCGGCGGCGCTCCCACACCCAATCGGGAGCTGACCGCGCGCCGCTCTGCCCTGCCCGCCCACCGCACCGACCAAACATACCCTGCAGTTACTGGAGGACTGGAGAACAGCAATAGCAAGTTTGTCAGAGGACGGGCAGGGGGTCCGGCCAATGGCGCTGTGCAAATGGCCATTGGCCAGTGGTCGGTCCGATGGAAGCCAGAAGGCTCCATCGGACAGGCAGTCAGCTGGCGGCCGGATGACGAAGAGGAAACTTCACTCTCGGAGAAGGGCGTCCTGAGAACTGGGCCGTCTTTGCACCCGCCGGCTCCTCGGCCGGCTCCCGGTGAATTTCATCCGGTGCCGGCGCGGCGCGCGCGCGCGCGCGTGCAGTTACCAGGTGGCGGACGGGCGCCGGTGGCGCGCGGCGGGAAGAAAAGGGCGCGCCGGCCGCGGCGGCCGCCAGAGCGGCTGCGTATTGATTCCGCCTGGAGCGGCTCCAAGCGGCCCGCCAGCAGCCGTCTTCATGCCGATAGAGCCACAAAAGTATGGGCGTGCCAGATAAAACTACGAAATATGGCGCTTCATATGAAACTACAAATTCCGTGAGCAATTGATACTCTGAAAAGATATCACATTAAACGTGAATGATGTAATATTACTGTTAAATGAATGTATGTTGCCGTATTTTTATCTCTCGCGTTAGATGAGCCGGGCCCTCTGGCGGTGAGGCCTCCGCGGAGGCTGGCGAGGCACCTCACGGCCGTACTGACACCCCTGCGCGATCTATAATTAATGGCCCGCGGCGCGGATCGGCGCAGCGGCGGCGAGATCGGCGCAGCGTCGGCGAGAGCGGCGCACGTCATCACCAGCTGATCGGCCCTCCACGGACGGCGGCCGACGAGCCGCCGCCCCTCAGCCACCTCCCTCGGGCAGGGGTCCTCCCGCCCCAAACACCTCCCTTTGCGCGGTGATCCTCCCATCCCGCCCATCAGCCACCTCCCTCCGAGCGGTGATCCTCCCATCCCCGCCCCTCAGCCACCTCCCTTTGCGCGGTGATCCTCCCATCCCGCCCATCAGCCACCTCCCTCCGAGCGGTGATCCTCCCATCCCCGCCCCTCAGCCACCTCCCTCCGAGCCGTAATCATCCCATCCCCGCCCCTCAGCCACCTCCCTCTGAGCGGTGATCCTCCCATCCCCGCCCCTCAGCCACCTCCCTCCGAGCCGTAATCATCCCATCCCCGCCCCTCAGCCACCTCCCTCCGAGCGGTGATCCTCCCATCCCCGCCCCTCAGCCACCTCCCTCCGAGCGGTGATCCTCCCATCCCCGACCCTCAGCCACCTCCCTCCGAGCGGTGATCCTCCCATCCCCACCCCTCAGCCACCTCCCTCTGAGCGGTGATCCTCCCATCCCCGACCCTCAGCCACCTCCCTCCGAGCGGTGATCCTCCCATCCCCGACCCTCAGCCACCTCCCTCCGAGCGGTGATCCTCCCATCCCCGACCCTCAGCCACCTCCCTCCGAGCGGTGATCGTCCCATCCCCGACCCTCAGCCACCTCCCTCCGAGCGGTGATCGTCCAATTATTTTGACATTCAGCTTGTCGCATAGCGTCGTGTTCTTTCGGTGAACAGGAGCCATCTTGTTTTTCAATCATATGCATAGATATTCATTCCTTTATGCACCTTGTTTCTGTAAAAGATACGCACGCTTTAGCACACGCCTTTTTGCAGTAGTTTGCTTTCGGGATGAAAAGTTGTAGATGTTTCCGAGAAAGGCTGAGCAGAAAGGAAAAGCAGCAGCCGGACCTAATGCGCTCTATTATTCTTTTGCGGAATCTCATTGCTGTGATATTCAGCGCGTACTTACGCAACAGGTGAAGGTCGTTCTCGGAGCGGTCCTCTCGGCGCGGCGCCGCGCCGGCTCGGCGCTGTGGTATGGGCTGCTGGGCGCCTGGTAGGCTGTGCCGCTGGCAGCACTGTGCTGCGGTACAGTCTACCCACTCAGGCAGCCTGCGTGTCCGCCAGCGCAGCCAACCGGGCGGCCGCGGCGGACCCGCTGTCCCGACCCCACTCGCCGTGCCCCGGAGCGACAAACCCATACCAGCCGCCAACAGACAAACTCGAACATCCGGCTGGCGTACGAGTCCCTGAGGCTTCAGCGGCCGGATTGCCTCTGTGTCGAGGTGGCGACGGATTGACGAAACAGCTCATCTCGTGCCGCTCGTCTCACTGCACGCGATAGCCCAACTGCCTCAAATCGTCCGAGGTACCGGCGGCCGACACTCAGCCAGAGCCGGTGGAAAACGGCGACTGGTGGCTCGATACTGAGAGAGCAACAGACGTGACTCCTCGCCCGACCATGGTCAACACTGACAACAGATAATAGGTAAGAGCTCAATGGTATTTATATTTATATCCGGCTAATGTTTTATGTTAGTGAAGAAATAGCAAAACAAAGATTGCAGCTCAAGCTGGAGCGACAGACTTTTGTCAGTAATTGGCTATTTGGAGGCGGCGGCGGAACCATCCAATTAAGCTGCCTTTGGCGTTCTATTGATTAGCAATCAGTAACCGGTCCACGAGCCGAGTGTGCGATGGGGGATCGGTCCGACCGCGGCGGTGCAGACCACCGCGCAGTCGCCAGTCCCCCGCGCAAACAGTCACAAGCCAACCAGCTGATCGGGTAACTGGGCCCGTATTCACGTCGGAATTTTTCGTAAGATTTATCTTACGATCGCTCTTTGTCGTACGATAATTTGGTATTCACGTTGGCATCGCAAACAGTTAAGATTTATCTTACGATCAAAATTTTGTTCGTAGACATTTGTCGTACGATCGATCGTAAGTGCGATTCACGTCGGGACATCTTACGTCGAATCTTAAGATGATCGTAAGATCTTAATGATGAAGGTATTGGGAAGATACGACTACTCACTGAGCTGTCGTAAGACGTCACCTATGCTTATGAATTGTATATTTAGGTATTGAAATTGTTGTTTATGATTTTTTTGTTCTTGCGAGCGAGCGCGAAAAAGAGTTTTCAATGTAATGGGAAAATATCAGTATGAGCGGTACAGCTCGGAACAGCCTACAACGCTTATATAGCGTACATTACTATAGGCAAACTATAGACAAACTATATATACAAACTATAGGCTTATAAGCCTATAAGCGTACAGCCTATAACGCTTTTGAGAAGCTTTTATCTCGGCCACCGCTGGGCCGACTGAACCGCGGTCTTTTTTGTTTGGTAGCCCCATCCCTCCTACCTCGTAATTGACTACTCTTGATGCACCTGGGTGATCGCCGTGTCATGTGGCTCTTGCAAAGCCAAGGGTGTCAACTCAGAACCCAAAGTCGTTCTGCTGAATTTACGTTTTTGAGAGGATTATGTCTGAGTAAGCACAGGATCGATTTACTAGGAAATATGTTTGTAGGGTATATTCATCCATTCTGCCAAGGACACGACTTTTCTCGATGCATGTGGGTGACCATGGCTGCACGTGCCACGTGCATAATAAGGAGATGTCATGTTTGTAGCAATTACAATAACTATGTAATTATCGTGCCCATTGCGCTGAAACTTAGCATGTGGGTAGGCACTCATCGGGCAATGCATTTCTATGTGTCACGTTAGGGGTACTACTGCACGTGCGCACGTGCAGTGGTCGCTCCTAGATCTCGGGAACGGCTGGACCAATTGCGCTCAAAATTGGCACATCGGTAGGGACCGCTTAGTAGCGTGCCGGGCAAAAGTCGTTTGGGACCCCTTTGCACGTGCACACGTGCAGGAGGCCGCTTCCATATATAGAGAACGGCGAGGCCGATTGCGCCCAAATTTGGTACACCTTTAGGAACCGCTTAAGAGGGTGCCGAGCAAATGTCATTTGCGACTCCGGTTGCACGTGCGCGCGCGCAGCAGGCCGCTTCCGGATCTCGAGGACGGCTAGGCCGATTGCGCTTAAATTTGGTACGCCTTTAGGAATCGCTCAGGGGGTTGTCGAGCAAAAGTCCATTGTGACCCTGTTCGCACTTCGCACGTGCGAACGCGCAAGAGGCCGCTTCCGGATCTCGAGAACGGCTGGGCCGATTGCGCTTAAATTTGGTACACCTTTAGGAATCGCTTAGGAGGGTGCCGAGTGAAAATGGTGAAAATAATTCTGAAAAATAGCCGGCTGTGAGAAACAGCACAGATGAAAGGGGGGCCAAAAGATATGTTGGCCCCCTTTCAGAGCCAAAGGGGGGCCATATGGCCCCCCTGGATCCGCCCTTGAATCCAAAGTGCTGCAACTTTGAAATTAAATATCTCTGAGTTAAAACTTTTCTCGATGTTGTGAGTGCCCCGACCGGTAAGTGCAGGCCAGGGACCCCATTTTGGCTATCTCAACTCAAAACTAATGTTAATTCTCGCCCGTATTAAGTTTTGCCAGCCGCGAACGTATAAGAGGGGTCCGTTGGACCACCCCCTTTGCCGTTTCGCCCCTGATCGAGCTAGAGCTTCGCGGAAAAAACGAGCGTGTTGCCCGTGACGAGAGGAAGCCGATGATACCCAATTTTAAGGTCCTAGCTCATTGGTTGACCTTGCAGGTCATGTCAATGACCCAAAAGTCGGGAAAATCGGGACCTGTTAGAACGTCGTAAAGTGTGGCTGCTATGAGGGTTTTCAGGGTGCTGATCACGAATGTCTTGTTAGTTTTGATCACAGATGATGTCTTTAAGCATTTAGACCAGGTCGGGTCAGGTCAGGTCAACCGGTAGGGGTCGTGACGGGTATTAGTAGTACCTGTCATCCGCCTCTGACAGCTTCGTAACATATTACGAAGGCACCAAAACTACTTCGTATATGTTCACATGGCTGCTAAATTCGAATTCAGCTCCAAAAACTAGCCTAGAGATATGTAAAACTCGAACAAGTGAGCCGAGGTCACCAAAGGTCAATGACCTGACCTGACCTTCAGGTGACCTTAACACCCACCCTAATGCATGGGAGCAACATCAAATCACATGTTTGAACGTTTGAAACCACGAAAAGCTTGCAAACGCGCGGCTAATGCGAGCCGACATACGCCGAATCGCGGTTCTGGCCAAACATGGTCTCGGAAAAGAAGTCACAGGTCAAAGGTCATTTGGGTCAGGGTCATGAAATTTTCAGGGTAGGTGTAAAATTGATCAATGCGGGGGTACTGAAAGTTTCGTCGCGATCCGCCGCTTTTTACGCGAGTTAACCGCGAAAAACCTTAGGGGGGTTGCATCAACCTCCCCCCTGTGCCGGCGAGGGTTAAAATGCATGTTTTATCGATTTATTCTCCATATGATGATTTGTAATATAATAATATAGTTTCCATAATACCTAATGGTAAAATAATATCCATAATAACTTTGAAGCATACTAAATCTGTGGTACTTTTATAATGTTAAGAATAGCTCACTGTTTAAATCTATTTCGTTTGCTGTATCATTTGACGGAGGATCCATTTTCTATGTCGTCCCGGAATATGCTGCTAAAAATCAAATCTTCGGAACTGCTACGACATCTTAAGTTGGGTCGTAGGATAAATCCTAGGACTTTTGACATGAATACCAAATTATCTTAAGATTGTCAACGTGAATTAGAAGTATCCTAAATATCCAGACTGATCGTACGATAAAAAGTTAAGATGGTCAACATGAATACCAAATCGATCGTACGATGAAAACTGATCGTAAGATGTCGACGTGAATACGGGCCCTGGTCTCCTATATTATCGAGATTATCAAACAACTCCGGTGCCCGCCAGGCGACAATCCAGCCGATAGGTATGGTTTTTCTGAATGGGAGCGCTGCTGTCTCTTTTTCAACAAGGCTTCATCATTACTGGGGTTGATGGCTCAGCTGTAGTTGACAACTGAAACAGGCTACGTTTATCCTCGAGGCTCGCCAGGTACATACCTTGGTTTATGTACGGCGAGGTTGTCATGCAGGCCAGTGCAAGGATTGTATGCATTTCCTGTTTATGAGTGGAGGGAAGTATATCCGTCTCGACTCGTTCACACTATCTGCTCTTAGCAGTTAGAAAACTGCCAAAAGAAGCGTAATTGTTATAAATAGACAATACAAATGTTCAGGGGCACACATGGCCCCCATCAACGGATCTCATCAAAAATGTCTACATTTATCATTGCCAATTGACAAAATAAAACTCGCAGGTGGACCTCTCACACTCCCACAGGGTAGAAGTCACTGGGAGTCCACTCTCAGACTCTTGGGTGGCCACTGCCACTCTCAGACTCTGGGGGTAGACACTGGACACTGCCTCTCTCAGACTCTGGGGTGGCCACTGCCACTCTCAGACTCTGGGGGGTGCACACTGGACACTCTCAGACTCTCAGGGTGGACACTGCCACTATCAGACTCTGGGGGGTGCACACTGGACACTCTCAGACTCTCAGGGTGGACACTGCCTCTCTCAGACTCTGGGGGTGGACACTGGACACTGCCTCTCTCAGACTCTGGGGGTGGACACTGCCTCTCTCAGACTCTGGGGTGGCCACTGCCACTCTCAGACTCTCAGGGTGGACACTGCCACTATCAGACTCTGGGGGTGCACACTGGACACTCTCAGACTCTCAGGGTGGACACTGGACACTGCCTCTCTCAGACTCTCAGGGTGACCACTGCCACTATCAGACTCTGGGGGTGCACACTGGACACTCTCAGACTCTCAGGGTGGACACTGCCTCTCTCAGACTCTGGGGGTGGACACTGGACACTGCCTCTCTCAGACTCTGGGGGGTGGACACTGGACACTGCCACTATCAGACTCTGGGGGGTGGACACTGCCTCTCTCAGACTCTCAGGGTGACCACTGCCACTCTCAGACTCTGGGGGTTGACACTGCCACTCTCAGACTCTCAGGGTGACCACTGCCTCTCTCAGACTCTGGGGGTGGACACTGGACACTGCCTCTCTCAGACTCTGGGGGTGGACACTGGACACTGCCACTCTCAGACTCCCAGGGTGGACACTGCCTCTCTCGACTCTGGGGGTGGACACTGCCACTCTCAGACTCTGGGGGTGCACACTGGACACTCTCAGACTCTCGCCGCCGAGTGGGTAGCTGCCACTGCGGTCGTCGGCAGGCGGCTTTTTGCTGACGCGGCAGCGGTGTCGGGAGGGGGAGCTCCAGGAAGCGGCGGGTGCGGGCAGAGGGCCACTCTCAGATCGCGCTCCGAGCAGCAACAACAGGAATTATTTGTGCTACCGCGGCGGGCCGTGGGCGGTCCCAGAGGCGGCGCGGCGGCCGCAGGTATTACCCGCTCTGAGCGGGCTCGTTAACAGATACCGCTGTGCCTGCCGGCGGTACAGAGGTCAGCGGTACACGGGCGGCAAACACGGCATCCTGTCCCGGCTCCGTCCACAGGCTGCGTCTGCAGGCAAACGGACAAAAACGACATCGTACCCACATGGGAGGGCGCGAGGTAGAAAGTTGCATTAAGCGCAAATTTCATCGTATAGCTTGCCAAGGAAAACCGTTTTCAGGTCGTTCCATCTATATTGATCAAACCACACTGAAAACAATTTAACCCAAGGCCGGCGAGTAAACCGGTGTTTCGCGGGTACCCCTATCCGCAACCATTTTTGACCACCCTCCCAGGGGTACAGTAAGGTCCCATTGCAGTGTAGCCGTATCTGCGTCAGCGGACATGTCCGCTCATAGCAGGTATGACTAAGAGGGGTTATCCCTCCACGCCTACCCTTCGCCGACCAAGTCACGAGGGCCAAAAAAACTTCCACGGTTGACCATATTTTCGGGAAATTATCTGTATTATGACAATCTCACACCTAGAAAACTTTGGTGAGAAAGTTTCACGTCGGTGGGAAAGATCAATTCGAATTCCCACAGAAGATTCGACATGATCCAATCACCGGCAGCCGTACAGGCCGCCCGAGATCAAGATGTCTCGCCACTGCTTTCGTGACCTATATAAGAATCAAAATGGTTTCACTTGGTCAGGGGCGCGGGAACTACTTTCCGACTGGGGGGGGGGGGGGGCACACCATAATAGAGATTAGCCTAGGGTACCCCCAAATCTAGTTTTCTCACCGGTTTTAGGCCACTTATTTTTCACCCCTCGGCTTTTTCAACAAAAAAAGAAAACATTTGCAAAAAAAAGTGTGGTATTCCGTCTCAAAGCCGTGGGGGCACCGCCCCCACGGCCCCAGAGTTGGGGGGGGGGGGGGCAAGCTGCCCCCACTGCCCCCCCCCCCCCGGCTCCCGCGCCTATGCACTTGGTAGTTTCGGAAGATAAAGCATCGAGGCCAACGCTTAATTCGCCAGATTCGGGTAAAATTGTTTTCAGTGCATATACTTTTTCTTGCGTAATGCAAGTTGCAACGCTAATTTTTGCTGCTGAAATGGTGGAAATGGGTAGAATAATCCAGGGTAGTACCTAAATGTGTTGTATGCCAAGGGATGGCCATTTGTATATAGTCGAGCGATTGAAGTTTCAGTTTTTTGGAAACGGGAAACTGTTAGTGTTCAGTGAAGCGATGATTAAAAGTTCATCTCCAAGAGGCGTTCGACGATGGAAGGAATTACCAAATGATTCCACCGCTAGACATTGATAGAATAAACCGTATTGTGGTGCAGTTGGTCATCTTCATGAGCGCTTATTGGTACATTCCAACTCCTTTCCCAGTTCCCACCACTTCAAACTTGACGGTTTTCTACAAAGTGTATCGGGGCGACAAAAAGTATTGGCTTGGCTCTTTCACTTCTACCCCCTCCCCCCCCCAAAAAAAAACATCACACACACCCACCCACCCCAAAAGTCACCAGGTGACAGTTATAGCAGCTAGCTGATCGGCGATCGGCCCGTCTATGGTGTGTGGGAATCACCAATCAGCGGTCGTTTTTAAAAGCCAGCACATCGTCTGACAGTTTCTCGCTCCGTGATCCCCGCCTCTGCATTTGATTCGCAGGCGCCGGCTGTGCGCCCGGTGACTGCTATCAGGAGAGGGCAGACGACTGTGACACTCCGCTCCCGCTGACCGCTCCTCTGTCGGGCCGCGCTCAGATTGGCGCCGGTTCCGTCTGCGGGCCGGCCGCGCGCGGGCCGCGGCGAGCGCTGCCGTGCGTGTGGCCGTTAGTGGCGACGAGCGGCGTGTGATGTTACACTAATGGACCGCGCGATGTAGCCATAAATTGGGGACTCGGCTGTTCGCTGGGCGCGAGGTGGCTTAACGGCTGTTTAAACAGGCGCACCCCGCGGACACAAAGGTAAACTGGGGAGGGGAAGCAACAGAACACATTATACTGGGTTTGTTGAGGCGCTGCAAAAAGCGCGTTACCTGGTGTCGACTGGCAGTCATATTACACAGAGAGAATGGGTGTAAGAACCTACTGAGGGCGCACACCGTAATCCGAACAGGCATTCGCTCATCCATAATTCAAGAGTGCATAAAATGGCACTTCGTATTTAATAGGTAAACCACTCATTATTATGCGATGAAGAAGAAACTGGAATCTGACCTATCCTGTTACCTTTGATGTGAGTTTCAAGTTAAATATTATCTCCATCTCTCTCTCTATCTCCCTCTCTCTCTCTCTCTCTCTCTCTCTCTCTCTCTCTCTCTCACTCCCTCTCTCACTCCCTCTCTCTCTCTTTCTCTCTCTCCCTCTCTCTTTGTCTCTTTCTCTCTCTCCCTCTCTCTCTCTCTCTCTCTCTCTCTCTCTCTCTCTCTCTCTCTCTCTCTCTCTCTCTCTCTCTCTCTCTCTCTCTCACATTGCAGGGGGACAGCCTCGCTGCTGACCAGTGCTGACCAGTGCTGACTAGTGGTCGGCCACTGCACCGTTAGCCGGTGTCGAGTGGTGAACGGGACGATATGCCCGGCGGGGACAAAAGCCACAGGCAACTAATGGAGCCTCCAGCAGAGTACTCACGACCTGACGGTAGAGAGGTGTGACCGAGCTTGTCACGAGGATGGTTGAAATGTTGATAACTCATAGCACCAGTTTCGGCAGAGCCCCGGTGTTAGAGCTGTTCGGGTATACAGCTCCGATGTGTTTGAGCGGTGTGGTCTCGATTTGCGTCACTCGGTGCAGAGGTCTGTCGAGTTTCGGCGGCGCCCCGCTCCGTCTGCGCCCTGCGCGGCGGGTGTATGGACTGGGTCTGGGACTGATCAGTGGGCGATGTTTGCCGCCGTGCGCCCCGTTTGCCGCCGCCGCCGCCGCCGGTCGATATCTATCGCCGGTGTATGCTCGGAAGACGACGGTGCCGCGTCAGCCGCCAGCTCTGCTCGCCGAAATGGAGCCTCGGCTCGACAGAAAAACACCGCCCTGGTTGGAGTAGATGGAACCGCACCGGAGGCCAGCGCACGCCGAATGGAGCGCTACACAGATTTACTCCGTATTATTTTGAATAGGCAGTGCTCTTCCAGCGATTGCACAGTATCAGCTCATCTTGCTATAGAAATGCGGATATAGGAAGGAGCTTGCGGAGACTTTCTGAACTGGCCGAGTGCTGCATTTTGCTGGACTTATTCTCGCAGACGACAGAGCCTAGCGTGAAACGGATAAAGCAAGAATTTGAGGTTCTCTGAAATTCGTCGAGCCCCTCTGATGAAAGGACTGAGGAATGTCAATTTGAGGAGAGTTCACGGAGTTGTCGGTGGATTGCTCGTGTGAACTGGGCGGGGCGTCCCGTCGGTAGCCCGCGGCGGCAGCGGTGGGGTCGCGGCCGGCCATCCTGTGTGGGTGTCTGACACCGACAGACAGCCCATATCCAATGTAAATCCACCAGCGGTGGCCGGGCTATCGACCCCGCACGATCCACCGCCGTCCGTCCCTGCCGGTCGCAGCATCAGCCTGTTGAGCGGCTCACGCAACCAGCGCCGAACCTGACCGGACTGTTCCGAGACGTCACTTCTCCTTATCAGCGCGCCGAGAGCCGACACGTGTCGACCGGTACCTGACGGGAGAACGAATCCCCGGCGCCGAGAGCTGCTGCGGGTGGCGTGTGACGGTACCTACTTGCTAGTAAGTACATACGTAAAATACTTAGCTGTGGATGTAACATGTAACGGTATTTATGCATGTGTACTTACCTACTTATGTGGTAGGCTGATCACAAAAGGCTGTCCTATGGGATATGTTTTTTTTTTTAACATTGCCATATCCTGACACTGGTGACGATTTTATCGGTGCAATCTTCGCTGACGGCTTTATAAAGCGTAAAACACAAAAGCCACAAAACCGACTGGGTCGACATTATCAATAGCGGGCCATTATTGAATTACCAAATAGGTAGAGATGACCTAAGAAAATCTGGAAAATGGTACAACAATGTCATGCTTTTTCACCTATATTTCATGGGTGTTTTGAATCCAACACTTCGATGAAACATAATTAGATAAATAAAAGAAGTTGACCTTTTCCTCGACATCAAAAATGTAAAAAGCCGAATAATATATTTTAAAAAACGGTGAGCTTTCGGCCACTGGCCTTTATCAAACCAACGTGATAACAATGTTAAAAGACGATCCTGTGAATAATCTGTCTGCCATTTTTCAAAAACCGAAGATCGTGATATTTTAGGAAAGGCGCTACTCATAAGGGCAAACTATAGACCGATTGTCTACATAGTGTCCGATGTACGTAACATACATAATATACAATTGTACACGTAGCTGTCAAACACACATCGTATGGAAGGTATGTACACTAACGCCGATGTACATCACATACATAACAAAATAATATACACATACACATATTAATCGATTGAGTTGAAAAGGCTACACGCTCACAAGATACACATGATACAGGCGCTTACATGATTGGCCACGACGAAAGATTTGAGTTTATTTGCGGGCGGTTTGCTTTTATAAGTAGGGATTCTGCGATTTTTCTGTCCGGGTGGTCTTTGGAGCGATAAAGGACGCGAACCTGAAGAGGAAGGGATGATTTGTTTAGCGGCGCGCCGGGGTGGTGCTCACGGAAGTGGTCTCCCATCGGGGTCCCTTCGGATGCGCTCAAGGCGTCTCGTAAATGTTCGTTAAATCTTAGTCGAACAGGTCGTTTTGTCTCGCCAATATATGTGCCGTCGTCACCCTTTCCTTCACACAACTTACAATTTAGCCTGTAGACGACGTTCTTCTGTGTACAATCACCTGAAAAATCTGATTTACACATGTTGCATCGTGGGCCTCCAGGGCAGATAGGTTTAGATAGTGATGATCTAACCAGTTTGTTTCGTAGCTTTTGGGGGTTCCTCCATGCTATCCTGACAGCTAAGCCAGATTTCCTAACTTTACTTTGAATTTTGCATAGCAGTTCTTCATCTATGTACGGTAAACATAAGAAGCCATCTTCGCCCTTGTCTCGACTAACTTTACCCATCCTGGATCTGGACCCTTGCTGTTTGACCTCCCACAAGAGCCTTCTAAGAACTTTCTCTGGGTACCCATTTTGAACCAACAATGTCCAAATCTTGTCTATACTCGCCCTCTCTTTAGCACTGCTCGAAGAGTTCCTGATCGCTCGCCGAAACTGACTACGGACTATGTTTTGTTTAGTAGACTTCGGGTGGGCTGATTTATAGTGCAGGATGATCCCTGAGTTCGTAGGTTTTATGTAAAGTTCCGTTTCAATCTTCGTAACCTGGCCCTGGGTCACTACTGTCACTAAGGTATCTAGGAAGGCCACACCCGACTTTGTACCGGAATGCTCCATGGTAAAGCGGAGTGTCGGATGAAGCGAGTTTAAATGCGACAGAAAATCTACTAAAGCCTGCTCTCCATAGGTCCACACGCCTGCGTAATCGTCAATGTACCGAACCAAAAAGGACGGTTTCTGATCCAGGTTTTCTAACGCTTTGCGCTCAAAACGATCCAGAAAGAGAATGGCTATGGGAGGGGCACATGGATTGCCCATAGCGATCCCTAGTGTTTGTCGGTAAAATTTATCATCAAACCTAAATACGTTCAAACCTAAATACGTTCTTTGGTTCGGTACATTGACGATTACGCAGGCGTGTGGACCTATGGAGAGCAGGCTTTAGTAGATTTTCTGTCGCATTTAAACTCGCTTCATCCGACACTCCGCTTTACCATGGAGCATTCCGGTACAAAGTCGGGTGTGGCCTTCCTAGATACCTTAGTGACAGTAGTGACCCAGGGCCAGGTTACGAAGATTGAAACGGAACTTTACATAAAACCTACGAACTCAGGGATCATCCTGCACTATAAATCAGCCCACCCGAAGTCTACTAAACAAAACATAGTCCGTAGTCAGTTTCGGCGAGCGATCAGGAACTCTTCGAGCAGTGCTAAAGAGAGGGCGAGTATAGACAAGATTTGGACATTGTTGGTTCAAAATGGGTACCCAGAGAAAGTTCTTAGAAGGCTCTTGTGGGAGGTCAAACAGCAAGGGTCCAGATCCAGGATGGGTAAAGTTAGTCGAGACAAGGGCGAAGATGGCTTCTTATGTTTACCGTACATAGATGAAGAACTGCTATGCAAAATTCAAAGTAAAGTTAGGAAATCTGGCTTAGCTGTCAGGATAGCATGGAGGAACCCCCAAAAGCTACGAAACAAACTGGTTAGATCATCACTATCTAAACCTATCTGCCCTGGAGGCCCACGATGCAACATGTGTAAATCAGATTTTTCAGGTGATTGTACACAGAAGAACGTCGTCTACAGGCTAAATTGTAAGTTGTGTGAAGGAAAGGGTGACGACGGCACATATATTGGCGAGACAAAACGACCTGTTCGACTAAGATTTAACGAACATTTACGAGACGCCTTGAGCGCATCCGAAGGGACCCCGATGGGAGACCACTTCCGTGAGCACCACCCCGGCGCGCCGCTAAACAAATCATCCCTTCCTCTTCAGGTTCGCGTCCTTTATCGCTCCAAAGACCACCCGGACAGAAAAATCGCAGAATCCCTACTTATAAAAGCAAACCGCCCGCAAATAAACTCAAATCTTTCGTCGTGGCCAATCATGTAAGCGCCTGTATCATGTGTATCTTGTGAGCGTGTAGCCTTTTCAACTCAATCGATTAATATGTGTATGTGTATATTATTTTGTTATGTATGTGATGTACATCGGCGGTAGTGTACATACCTTCCATACGATGTGTGTTTGACAGCTACGTGTACAATTGTATATTATGTATGTTACGTACATCGGACACTATGTAGACAATCGGTCTATAGTTTGCCCTTATGAGTAGCGCCTTTCCTAAAATATCACGATCTTCGGTTTTTGAAAAATGGCAGACAGATTATTCACAGGATCGTCTTTTAACATTGTTATCACGTTGGTTTGATAAAGGCCAGTGGCCGAAAGCTCACCGTTTTTTAAAATATATTATTCGGCTTTTTACATTTTTGATGTCGAGGAAAAGGTCAACTTCTTTTATTTATCTAATTATATTCAATATGTTCCTCGCTCGAGCACTTAGTAATATTACTTCGATGAAACATCTAATTAGATGTTTATGATAGAAATGTTGAATCGTGAATCGTCTGTCAAGAAGCATATGTGCAACCAGAGCCCTGTTCGGGTCCGCCCAAAATATTTTGCAGCGTGTGACGGCATACTTGGAATGACGTCAGCCACTGGCTCCGCCCACTCTCCGCCGGGCCGCCAGAGCCGAGGGCCGCGGCGGCCGCGGCAGCCATTATTCGACGCGTGACGAACCGTGGCGCGGATGGACTGGTGGTTTTCGTTAAAAAACTGAATAAAATGCGTTCAAATGTGGTTAACCCATTTACGCCCTTCGTTGCGTTTTCGCAACACAAGCAAGCGTCGACGTGATCAAATCTTGAGAAGTGTATAATGGCGTCTCACCGATGAGACAAGTTTCAGCGCGTTTAGCATGGATCCGCGCATGATGCTACGCAGTTATAAGTCTGTGTGGCCGGTAACTTACCGTCCAGAGCTCCCAAAGGGAAGTCGAAGGTCCCGTCAGTGATGACGTCACGAAAACCAAAATAAGTAGATTAAGTGATTAATTATATCGTAATGAATAATGTGTGAACATATTCTGCAGAGTCCCTACAATAGCTAGAATATACATTTTAAACAAATTATGCTGCAAATAGGGTTTGTGACTATTTCAAACATGATACAGTCGTGTTGCGTTAACGCAACGTTGGGCACATCGGAAAGACAGGGGTGTTGCGAAAACGCAACGAGGGGCAAATTGGCAGGGCAGCGGAAGTATAGGAACATCAAATAGACTTCACTTGAGATACGTTGTGGGTTCTTTCCTCTCTCCCCAATCTTCTTCCCTCTCTTCCACGCTCCCCAACTCTCTCTCCTCCTCTCTCGCTCTCTCTCTCTCTCTCTCCTCTCTCT
>NW_024884074.1:0-29255 GCF_019059575.1 Amphibalanus amphitrite | reverse complement strand
TCTCTTCTCTCATCTCTCTTCCTCTCTCTCTCTCTCTCTCTCTCTCTCTCTCTATCTCTCTCTCTCTCTTCTCTCCTTCTCTCTCTCTCTCTCTCTCTCTCTCTCTCTCTCTCTCTCTCTCTCTCTCTCTCTCTCTCTCTCTCTCTCTCTCTCTCTCTCTCTCTCTCTCTCTCTCTCTCTCTCTCTCTCTCTCTCTCTCTCTCTCTCTCTCTCTCTCTCTCTCTCTCTCTCTCTCTCTCTCTCTCTCTCTCTCTCTCTCTCTCTCTCTCTCTCTCTCTCTCTCTCTCTCTCTCTCTCTCTCTCTCTCTCTCTCTCTCTCTCTCTCTCTCAGCTCTTGCTCAGTCTTCTTTCCATTTATATACGAAGCATTTTGTTTTCAAGACTTCCTCAAAATATTTTTACCATAAATGAATGCTGATAAGTCATAACTCATCACCATCACAAACATCAAATATATTCCAAGTACTGCCGTTAACCTACTCCCAACACTCCCACTAGCACCCCATCCCCCCTCTCCGCATCTTTGCATACGACGACACCATCCACCTCGGCGGTGCGCGGCTGCAGCGGCAGCACAGCCTCGGGCGGGGCTTGACCCCCTCCCCGCTGTGAGCTGAGCTGCGCCGGCACGGATAGATCCGGAGTCGGGGACAGAGAGGTGAGTCAGAGCCGGACGTTCTGTTCGCGTGTGTCCGCACCTTAATGCCTCCCGTGCCTCTCAAATGACTCTCAAAAGGCTCCGGCAGAGGAATTGCAGCTCTGAGATGTGGGCGGAGGGGCGCGGAGGTTTCAAAAGGGCTTTATATCGAGTTTTATTGAGTGGCGGTACTTGATGTCTGGAACCCACCGCGACGGTCAATGGTCAATGGTCATACAAGTGACAGGCGATGACTTTTGAGTTTGTGATGGGCTCATTAATTAGGTGACGATCGAAAGTAGATGGAACATGTGTTTTAATATCAGGATAGGTATGTCTGACAAAAAGGCATTCGTTTCATGTCACCCTCCAGTGCTTCATTTCCACTCGAATATGTCACGCTTCATTCACTCTCCAACGAGTGTTCCCGTCGTGCCCTTGACCCTCACATTGGTCAGCCAGCAGACACATTCTAGTTCCGTCGTGGAATTCGCTGGTCAACGTGCACAAGCCTCGTTAACAAGTGACCAGTCACGGTCGGCCGTTCCCGCTGGTCTTATGACGTCATTAGCCCAGACTGTGGTCTGACCGGCTCTGGCGGTGACCGACAACGGCCAGCGGTGCATAACGGCACGTGCAGGCTAGGCTGCGTCCACACCGCGCCAACCGGTCGGAACCGCACTGCGTAGCCGGAGAGATAAAGGGTGTAGTCAGATCCGCCAGAATGACTGGTTAAAGGGACTATCCCACCTTTAACATGGGGTTTGAGTTGAGATAGCCAAGTTTGCGGCGAGGTTCAGAAACCACTATCTATCTAGGTTGCAACCCCCGCGGCCTCTTGGTGTTGAAGAAATTCGTTCCCTTCATTTGAAAATGGGCCTTGTACAAGGCCCTATCTTCAACATGGAGCGACCGTTAGAGTGACGTCACCTCGTTTAGTCATTCTGATATAAATGGGTTTGTTCGTTGAAAAATCGCTTAAAACTTGGTCTGAACTTTGTTGTGGTGCCTACAGAGTAAAAAGAATCAGCTTTATGACAGTAATGTGGCCTGGGGAAGGAAGTAATTTTGGGCTGTGACGTCACATATTTGAAAGTTTGTGTTTGGAATATGGGAAGCCTAAGATGTTTAATGAAAAATAAATGCCAGAACCGTGTTCCTGGTCATCCAATCTATAAAGTCGGGCACAATTTAACTGGTTTTAACAACATTTTAGAAGGTGGGATAGTCCCTTTAAGTAAGAGGATGTCAAGAAATAGATATAATAATTGTTAAGTTAGGTGTACCTATAAACATACCATTTTGAAATGCTACTTCAACATTTAATGTGCGCTTACTGGCTAGGATAAATTAAGTCTGTATTTTTGTTTCAATATATGTTCCTTCATCACTAGTTGTTTACTTACATGCTAAGCCGTCCCTAATGCCCGTTTTTTACGCTTCACTCGGTCATATTTCGCGGCTGTGAAGTTCATTCCTAAAGAACCTGGCTCAATAAGGCTTTGTGGGTGCAAAATTTCTCACGTTTTCCAGTTCAGTTGTTTTCGTTTCATTGCTACTCATAAATTATGCATAATACCATGTGGCCCACTCAGCAGCCCCGACTAACAGCCCACGGATACCAACTCACAACTCAATTCCCCGTCACGAGTGAGCTCGTGAACTCACGTAATCTAATGACAATCGAGGTCGACACCGGACCTTGCATGCAAACGACATTGTGATCAGATCACGTCATCACCCAGCCTGGTCCGACGGTTCCCACAGAATGCTCTCTGCACGGTTATATAGACATCATGAGTAGAATCATGTCCATACACCAGCTCACACAGTGCCAGCATGTCTCTGGAATGGCCCGCACAACAGGCCACTGAGCGGCAAGCTGAGCGCCTGCCCGCAGCTCGCTGGTAGAGTAGAATTACCAGACGGAAGTCCTGCGTTTTTTTTACGTCTCGGACAGCTTTGGCCTTTGCATCGGCGAGGTCTGAGATACAGAACCTGCTGAAGCAGGTCCACACCGTCTGTCTCAGGCAAACCAAAGAATGCGGATATTCTTATCGAGTGTTAGCATAAATTCGGAAACGCGTGTCGGCTCATGGCAGGGAACCAGGGAATTACGCCTCTGGTAAGTTGGAGGTAAGCACAGAATCGCATTACACGACAGACAAAGCAGCGTAGTTTCTGTCGCTACCAGAGCTGAAATGCAGGATCATACAAGGTCCCAGTAACAGCTCAACGTCTCATGATAACATGCCAAGGCCACGCGCAATATCTACTTTGTGCAGATGCATGCGTACCGTTATATTACCGTACCGCATTGTAATATGTAAGAACTATTTTCAATAAATCACAATATTTTGGTGAGCCATGCACAATAGCTTGCAGTGAGAGGTTATAAGCATTGAGGAATTAAGAAAATAGTGAAGAATGTATGTACAGTGAACCAATGCTAACGATGATAGCAATGATAGAAATCACATTGAAATGAGTTAATCATATGGGCGTATTCCGCTGAAAAGCAGATAGGTATAGGAGCTGTGCACTGAGCAATGTCCAAAATTATGAGTGCTAAAGAAAAGGTCGCTTGTAGCATAAGCAATATGACCTCCGCAGGTAATACATGTTTGTAAGCAATAAATGACTGGTTTATGAGGCACCGACTATCGTTTTGTCATCCGTCCTTGCGCCAACAGACTCGGGGGCGTATACCCTTCCATTCACAATTTCCGAAAGTCGCCGAAGGTCTCTCCGTGCGTCTTCCGGCGATCCTAAAAACGCTGCATTGTTTTCTCTGCAGCATGTCATTAGTCTCATCTGCGCCCGTCCGCTGAGACAGGAGCTTTCAGTAGGTGCGTGAGCTCCGCCCAGACTCGTTAGTTCGTGACGTCATAAGTACAATTTGTTTTGAGTCATCTTCGGGGTATTCATTGGATAAGCTGTGTATTGTCTGCGTGGTAAATGCTGGTAAGAATAGCTTTGTTCTTGGTCATGTTTAGTAGCTTATTGCGTCAAAACCAGAGTGTAAAAAAGAGCAAAGTGTTACTACAGACGAAGCTGTCATTGTGTCGATTGCTTCTTATTAGCAGCTAGCTGGCGCTAATTAACTATTGTCACTAGAAATTATCATCAAGACTTGGGCTTAACTTTGAGTCGAGACGAATGTCCGTCTCATGAAAGCATGACCCAAGCCGAAGCAAACATTTCAGAAAAGTATCTTTCTACGAAGACTGAAACCTGTTTGCGTGATGTCCTGTGCGATGACCCTTTAATTATCGGGTTCTGTTGTGAAGGATCTACGCTATCAAACCTCACGAAGAGCGATTTCGTTATCGACAAGGAACAGCTACGTGCAGCTCTCACGTGAGAAACCTCCGTCGGCATGCATAGAAGCTTCGTCCTTTGCCGTGCGTTCTCACCAGATGATGATGAGATCGATGATAAGAAGTGACGAATACCAAAATAATAAAGGCTGAGACGTGCTTTGCTCCTAAGCATCTTACGCAGTATTGGCCTCTGAAAGGTTTTCAAGGTTGAGGGCCTCAATGACCTGTCTGAATGCTTGAGTTGAATGCCCCCTTCGGTGCGCATATCTAACGTGAGAGTTGTTTGCCCTTCACCGATAATTCCGTGAAATATATAAGAGGAGACAGAACAGCTTCCCAGCCGAACTGTGGCCATACCGTCTGGTCTCGGTCGCCTCAGTAGCACAGTTACGCACGGGTGGGCAAACAAGGACCGTTCATACAACAAAAAAGATAACAAAAGTATTAGAATAAAAAGCTAGGTACATATAAACATATGTATAATATGCTTCAGGGCAGCCCATTTTCTGCTATATAAAACAAGATCTAAAAACGATACGTTCTAAAAAAAAGTGAATGCACGTAGTTAGGTGCCTATATCTTAGATATGATCAAACCCTCAAATGAGCACATTCTGCAATCGCCTGAATACGACTCGGTGAAAATATGCACGAAAACGTTTTATTGATATTGAATCTTAAATCCTTTTAAAGGACTTGCGTGATCCTCGAAATCAAACAATTATCCGAAAACTTCTGATCAATGCCCTTCGACCTTCACTCCGGCTCTCCACCAGTGGCTGCGTGATCGACCAGCCCAGGCAACCCTTTGACCAAACCGCCCCCGCCCAGCACATAATAACCTGCAGCCTCCACCCCTGCGTGAGAGGGCGGATCCAGGGGGAGGGGGCGGGGCGGGCGGGGGGCGCAGCGCCGCCGGAGGAGCGCACGGGCGGGGCCTGGGGGGCCGGGGCCGGGGGCGGGGGCCGAGGGTGGCGCGGGCTGGTACCGAGCTCTCCGGCTCGGCTCTGACCTTGAGTGACCAGCACTGACGGCGCTGGCCGAGACCGCGGAGACCAGCTCTGGTCAGTGCCGGTCTCGGACCTCGGGCGGCAGTGAATGGAGCGCAGAGCGGACTGCCCCGGACCCCCCTCCCCTCCCCTCCGCAGCGGGCAGCGACGGAAATCACAGGGGATGGGCGAGAATGGCGGAAAGATGGCAGAAATAAAAGGGAGTGGCGCGGCGCCCTTCCATTGGACATCCCAGCCGTGAACAAGGAATAATAGAGGCACTTCTATACCATCATCTTGCATTGTTACCATGGACCTCACCAGTTAAGAACAGGCCAAGTGAATCAGCGCGGCATATGTATAAAAAAGTTAGATGACCGTGAATGCTAAATGCTGTCCAGTTGTTACACGACCACTTACATTCTCGTGATAATGGTTGGATGCGAGTGGAGTCAGGGTCTTTGTTAACGGTTGATTTGCAGATGCACGGGGAAATGAGGATAGCGGACTGGACGAAGTAAAGTCCAGGAGACCTGCCTGTCAATACGAGCCTGCTTATCTCATATGGCACGTTTGACCTATAATCCAAAATGCATTTTTTGTTTAAGTAGGCACTAAAAGGCATTTTCCTCCCAATTCTGAGCATTTATAATCTTGTCAAAATTAAGCATGTGCCAAGCAAGATATGCACCATATACGCGTTTAGAAAAAGGGGAACTTATATAAAATATGTACAATGTACATAGGTACCACCGAGACCGGATGTTTATACACAGTTTAAGGAGGCAATTCTTTCTCGTTTATATTATAAAATTAATGCATCCGGAATAAGCCCAGAGTCAACGCGTCACAGTATCAAGCCGCTTCTGCAAAACTATTTACTAAAAATAACCTGAAACTCGACAATTTTACAGGTGCCTCAAGTTACATAAGCGTACGCCTATCAAGTCAACACTAACCCTGAATCTCACTATGGGTGGGGTCCTTCACAGACGATCCCGGACGTCGACAGGAGCACACAGATGTCCCGATGTTACGCACGAGACAGCCTTCAGAGCGAGGTCACGCGATTGGAGTCGATAGCGCGGCAGGGGCCCAGGAGTGTGAAACTACGGCCGAAACCCATTTTAATTCCATTTCCTGCAGAAAATTGTGGTTTGCACGGAGTAATTAGCAACGTTATGGCTACACATTTCCTTTAGAGCTGTAAATGATCGATTGCACAATCATGGAAGCTAATCGAACTTGCGACTATTTTTACCTACGAGGATTTACCAGAGTTCGACTTATGTCTACATATTTTGGCTGTTTTTTATAATCACACAATTGCCAGGAGCGAGCACTATCTTGACTAATGAGAAACACTGTCAATGGTATGTTTCACAGTTCACTGTCCTCGTGCTTGAATAGTGACTACCGCTAATGTGTTAATTATATCTGACGTCATATTCGCTGTCTTCAGGAGCGGCGCATCTGAAATGGCGATGGCCGATGCTTATCATGCTGTGGAATTTAGTGAACGGGACACAATGGCAGCTTTTTAGGGCGTAAATCATGCCTTGATGCAAATTACTACATACCGTTTGTCATCACTCGTAGGTTTCTGCAGCATCTTATCTATAGCACTTACACTAATTAGTTCTACCAGTGTCCTCCAAAGATGACTGGTTTTATCGAGTAAATGTAATACTTCATATGCAGCGATTGAGCACTGTTCAAGTTCCAGGTTCAGTGGTGTTTCCCTGAGCGGCATAGTCATGCGTTGTTGAACGGTTTCTGTCACAAGTAATACGTGTTATTGTGCTGTGACGCATTGCAGTTTCCAATGTAACTTGATAGGTAATGTACCTTTCACTCAACGTCAACTTATTCACAATGATATGTGGGAAAAACATTCATTTTTAGTTTGTTAAAATAACAGAATATCCTGGAGATAGGTAAAAGGATTATGTGTGTATTACCATGTTTTCTGAAAGATGCGTGACTTTGGTGACCTGTCCCTATTATCCGGTCAAACATGCTTGGAAAGCACAACTAGCTTTCGCTCTCAGTTGACAAACACATTAAACATGTCTTCCGAGTGCTAACTAGCATGACCATTCCTAACCCAAAATTAGAAGCACTGAGATGGCCAACAAAAACTTTGGTATTTTATGCTAGCGGGGAATCCTGCAAACACACTGGAACGCACAATCCCGGTAAATATTTGTTGACCCCGAGTGTTTGGACGGCCCTGCTGCTTTCCGCCTGCAAAAGGCGACATCAGAGACCAAACAGCGTACGATAATCCGCGTCCAAGGATAAGGGGCGAACAGCCACAGAATGTGTGACACGCGCACGTGCTCGATGTTCAATAACGTGTCGACTGCCGGCCCCTTGCTGCAGATAATCGGATAGAGGTGTTGTGAGGGCTGGCGAAACAACGCTCCGAACGGCTGGTCTGGAGTGAGATATTTTGGCTAGACTGGTATGCCGGCATGCCAGCTAGCGAGTCAAGCGGATTTCGAAGATGAGGCGTTAGCCGTTGTAACATACCGAAACAGCGTGCGTCGCTCGTGCTTGGTTCTGCCGTAATGACTGACAGGCATTCCAGACACAGAAAAGTGCTTGTTTGAGGCAATAGCCTGAGCACGACCACATCAGGGCCGTAACTACCACATGTATGCGAGTGCTCAATTAATTTCATTCCTCTTTGGCTTCAGCCGCTTCAGCCTGTCGCAGAATAGCAGGAATAAAGAAGTTCTTCTTTGTAAAGGAGCCCGCAATTTTGTGGCTGGCGCACCCACAAACCCGCATACCCAATACCCATCTCGTGAATACGCGTGCTACGCCCCTTCACAGTCCCTTCAGACCATGTAGGAAAGAATCGTGAATCAGGCAACTGAAATCTCGAAGACGGATTACAGCAGAACCTTCACGAAGCCGGTGATTGATCAGCCTGAGATAGTCGAATCCCCAGCATGTGTGCCTGCCCAAGAGTGCGTCATGCAGCAAGATACCACATACATCTTCGTGGTACCACCTGGCACGCATTTTACCACCCGACTCGCATACCTGCTCGCAGACGGCGGCGTGGCTGAGCCGACTTTTAGAACCAATCTCTTGTAATCCGATTTGTGTGCCTCGCAGCGGTGAGACGGCGGAGACTGCGGGCAGTAAAGAGGCAGTTTGAGACAACTGCTCAGGCAGTGATGAGTTAGCGAAGGGAGCCGTAAGAAGGCAAATGAAACGGTGCAATGACCGAGAAAACTGAGACTGCAGAGACAGAGGCAGCTTAGCAAGGGCAGAGGCGGCTAAGACAGCGGCGGCGCAGTAAAGGTATCGGACGTAAGTATAGTCGACTACAGAATTATGTTCCACTCCTCAGAAGCTATCAGCTGACCGGAGCACTAAGTTGTGCCATTTATCACGCAATTAAGCGTGTCGATTGTGAGCATTGGGACAAAGCTACAATTTTTTAACTCAGCCCGTGTGATGCGGCACAGCCTACCACTCCAAGCAAATAATTTTACATATATAAAAATCAAAATGTCTGTACGTATGTATGTATGTATGTATGTATGTAACGCGTCAGTCACGCTTGGCGGGCTATTGCTCCGGAACGGTGCGGGCTACGGGGGTGAAATGTTCGACGCAAGTCGGACGCGTGCATCTGTTTGTCGTATTAAATTTTGGAGGGGGTGCGTGCAGCGGTGTGCACGTGGCGGGCGCATCTTTGCAGCATTTTGGGCCGCGGCCGGCGCCGAGCAGACGGCACGCGCCCTAGGCTCAGATTGTTCGCTGCGAAAATGAGGGAAAACAGAGTCGGAAGGTCACTGACCTTTGGCAATGAATACCGGAACAGAGCACCGCCGGCCAGGAGGAGACGCCAAATTTATTCTGGCCATAACTCGGCCGCTACTGGGTCGATTTTAATGAAAATTGATTCATTACGCTGCGCGTAATGCTGTCCGTCTAGTTTACATATATAAAAATCAAAATGTCCGTATGTATGTATGTAACGCGTCAGTCACGCTTGGCGGGCTGTTGCGAGGCGACGGTGCGAGCTACGGGGGTGAAACTTTGGTGCCGAGTTGGACGCGTGCATCTGTTTGTCGTATTAATTTTTGGTGGGGGTGCGCTCGACGGTTTGCACGTGGCGGGCGCATCTTTGCGGGATTTTGGGCCGCGGCCGGCGCCGATCAGAGAGCACGCGCATTAGCCTCAGTTTCTTCGCTTGCAAAACTGAGCGAAATCAGAGCCGGCAGGTCACTGACCTTTGGCAATGAATACCGGAACAGAGCACCGCCGGCCAGGAGGAGACGACAAATTTATTCTGGCCATAACTCGACCGCTACTGGGCCGATTTTAATGAAAATTGATTCATTACGCTGCGCCTGTCCCTCTAGTTCACTTATATAAAAATCAAAACGTCCGTATGTATGTATGTATGTATGTATGTATGTATGTGACGCGTCAGTCACGCTTGGCGGGCTATTGCTCCGGAACGGTGCGGGCTACGGGGGTGAAATTTTCGACGCAAGTCGGACGCGTGCATCTGTTTGTCGTATTAAATTTTGGTGGGGGTGGGTTCGGTGGCTTGCACGTGGCGGGCGCATCTTTGCGGGATTTTGGGCCGCGGCCGGCGCCGAGCAGACGGCACGCGCCCTAGGCTCAGATTGTTCGCTGCGAAAATGAGGGAAAACAGAGTCGGAGGTCGTTGACCTTTGGCAATGAATACCGGAACAGAGCACCGCCGGCCAGGAGGAGACGCCAAATTCATTCTGGCCATAACTCGGCCGCTACTGGGCCGATTGCAATGAAACTTGGTTTATTACGCTGCGCTTAATGCTGTCCCTCTTTACGCTGCGCGTAATGCTGTCCCTCTAGTCACTTATATAAAAATCAAAATGTCCGTATGTATGTGACGCGTCCGTCACGCTTGGCGGGCTGTTGCGATGCGACGGTGCGGGCTACGAGGTTGAAATTTTGGGCGCAAGTCGGATGCGTGCATCTGTTTGTCGTATTAAATTTTGGTGGGGGTGCGCTGGCCGGTTTGCACGTGGCGGGCGCATCTTTGCGGAATTTTGGCCGCGGCCGGCTTCGAGCAGAGAGCACGCGCCTTAGGCTCAGTTTCTTCGCTTGCCAAACTGAGCGAAATCAGAGCCGGAAGGTCACTGACCTTTGGCAATGAATACCGGAACAGAGCACCGCCGGCCAAGAGGAGTCACCAAATTTATTCTGGCCATAACTCGGCCGCTACTGGGCCGATTTTATTGAAACTTGATTTATTACGCTGCACGTAATGCTGTCCCTCTTTACGCTGCGCGTAATGCTGTCCCTCTAGTTGCATATGAAAAGTGGAACATCATTCTGTAGTCGACTATACAGCGGACGTAAGTACAGCGGACGTAAGTACAGCGGACGTAAGTACAGCGGATACAACAGTTTCCCGGTGTAACCGCAACGGCGCGTCACCTCAGCACGGCGGCGGTAAGGCGACCGGGGCCGAGCCGGTCCAGAACGACCGTGTTTTGGGTCGTGACTCACGGGTCACGTAACCCAAACGGGTGGTCCCGTCGGGTCAGTCCGGTGACATTCCGCGGCCGTGGACTGGAGTGGAGATTGTGAACAGGAACTGTGTCGAGAGACCACGGCTGAAAGGCACAGAAACTGCCCAGAGACCACGGCTGAAAGGCACAGGAACTGCCCAGAGACCTCGGCTAAAAGGCTATCGGACAGAGGCGATTAGACCCACTCAACAGAACGGAGGCAAGTCGAAGATTTAGGTAAATGTACGAGACATCGCTTCCATGTAGCTACCTTCTTTTCCATCACTCTCTGTTTGTCTGTATCATCCTCGCCTTTTTTCTTTTTTCACCCTATTGGCTCTAACAAGGAACTTGCATTACAAATGAAATAGCCGCGTTTGTGCCGTCAAGCGTTTTTCGACAGCTAAGACAAATTGCACCGATATTTCACATGGTTTCATTTGGAAATAGAGACATAGCTATTAGCTATTAGGGCAGGCAAAGATAAGCTATAGTCACCGCATCCAAAAGGTTTTACTTCAAGTAATCGACCCTCTCTTGTTGCGTCAGGTTCAAATTGTTAGCATTCAGCAGCTAACGCAATCTTAATTTCGCACCATTTCGCTATCGCTGCATCGCTCTACCAATCGATTTAGCGCAATTCTACACCGATTATATCCAACGTGTCTTCAGTTCGACAATGATTGCTCAGACATTCAAACTGTTCAGGATTGCACCACAATCAATTGTACGTCAATCGTGCAACAGCCTAACCGATACCAGTGCTCGAGTCTGAGTGAAAACAGTTACCACAGGAGGGAAATGGGACTGTCGTAAAGCGCGCAGCTCGTGAAATTGGAATGTCTTCGTAACTTCAAACTATATGTACCTTCAGTTAAGTACCGGTTGTTGGGCGTTGATAAGGTGATAGGGCGAATAAATGAGAACCTTCAACGACAGGTGTGGTCTAAACTTTCAACCAAAGTTCGCGCCCTTGAAAGCGAACTAATGCTTCATGCTTCGATCACAAATTACTTAGGGCCCATTAAATCATTTAGGGCCTATTCGCTTTTCTTCAGGAAGAAAAGTAAGGGATCAATTATTGACTGCAAAAAAAAAAAACTTATTTTGACAGATAACTATCGGTTACGTTTGATAGCATTCACTGTCCCGATTAGCGACCTTTGACAGTGGATTTTTTTTTCAAGGGGCTACGAAACATTCCTTAGATGGAAGTGAGCGCAAGTTATTTGCACAACATGATAAACATGGAGATGCAAAGGTCCCCACCGCACGAACATTGAACACAACACACACCGGTGAGAGGGAATGGTACCCACTTGGAATACCAGCAGCGATAGGGAAAACTGTCAGAGGCCAACAAACTCAGACAAGTATAATCAAAGGCTTGTGGTGTGTAACAACTTAATGATTTCCCACGTTGTTCATCAATTCACCGAAATTAGAAATAAACTTACCTCGGCTCTGTGTGTGGCATCATGGCGGCTTTCGAAGAATGACAGCGTGAAATGAATAGGTGTTTAATTATGTAATCGGCAATTCACATGTTTTCCCAGCACAAGGGAGGAACAATCTCCCATAAATCAATGATAAGTGTTGATATTGCACGTCCTGAGGCACACAAGACACATCACCAATCACGGCTCGCTTTTACGAAACATCTGCACTTTCGTCGACAAGAACAGGCACTGCAAAGAAGTTTCCAATGATTTGCGTTAAAGGTAGTGTGCCAGCTTTCTTGGACCATATGGAGTTAATGACCCGGATAAGGAGAACCGGATTTTTAGAACTTATCCATACCTTCAAAACTTATGGAAACGTCTAAAATTCTTCAAATTTTGAGTACCCCAGTGCGAAATTCGCCCCGACGGGTTGTCGGTCGTACCCCAACCACATTTCACACCACTATGAACAATAAATGCACACACTAAAATCGCTATTACCGATAGGCTCATCCAATCAAGTTTCGATAAACCCGTTCATCATCATCTCCTGCGGTTTCGAACACGCCTGTTAGGTGGCTTCTGATGCTCGTCGAGGTCGGAATTTCCAAATACGCGTGGTGCGTCGGGCCGCGCGCTCTGACTTCGGCCAAGAAAAATGCGTCAGCTGATCATTGTCATTTCTGCCACTTGCGTGTGGTGTAATGGGGTCATAACTTAAGAGACGGCTGTTTCATTTCAATTATTTTACATAAAATCATATTTCAAACCACAAATTAATGTTCGACAGCCAAATTTAAGAAACAATACCAATACAGGCTTACAGTTTAAGGCTCGACATTGTGTTGTCTACGATTAGACAGCTGATAACTCATTCCCGTACGTCGTATGGTCGTAACACTATAATGACTGTTTGTGTGCTTGCTTGCTTGGCTCACGAACCCCAGGGTGCAGACGCCACCAGTACCAGCCGAGAACTGTATTCAGCGAGCGGGGCGGCGGTGGCCCGGGCGGCCACAGCCCAGACTGCATACGATACCGGCGCCGGCTCAGTGGCGGCTCCAGGCTATAGAGCGGGGTGTGACCACAGCAGCCACCACGATACATCTCCCCCTCTTACGCGTATGCTAATAAGATCTACTAGCTGTACTCCAAGCACAAAGCTGGTTTTCTTAAACCCCGAAAATCCGACCGCTGCGAGTTTTACGAGGGCTAACGTGTACAGGGTCGTCAGCGGGCTGCACTGATGGCGGAGCGGGTGCCAGCGGAGACGTCGCCGGCTCAGGCGACGGCGCAGCTGGCGGAAGCTGCTGTGGTGGTGGTGGCGTCACCACCGGGCGTGGTACTGCCACGGATGTCGGCGGCACCACCGGAGGTGGCACTGGTGCTGCCCGTTGCCCGGTTCCGTGCTGTGCCGGGACCTGTAACGGAACAGGAGGGATCAGCAGCAGGTGCCGTCGGTTGCGGCGATATTGGCAGCCGCCCAGCTCCACCAGATAGCTGCGTCTGGAGAGCCTCTGCGTGACGATGGCGGGCTCCGACCAGCTGCCCTTTTCTGTCTTGATCCGGACTCTGGCGCCAGGATGCAGCGGAGGCAGGTTGCGGGCGCCTCGCCTCTGATTGACGGTTGACTCCTGTTTCTTCTTTCTCCGCCCATCGCGGAGTTTGGCGTGCCGCCATGCCTTCTTGGCGGGCTGCTGAGCGACGGGGAGACGGGACTGAAGCTCACGTCCCATCAGAAGGCGGGCTGGGGAGTATCCAGTGGCTTCCACAGCCGTTGTTCGGTAGTTCAGGAGAGCGAGGTGAGGATCTTTTTGGCGAAGTATCCACTTTGCGATCCTCACGGCCCGTTCAGCTGCTCCGTTGGATGATGGCGTGTGCGGGTCAGTGACGCGATGTGTGAAGCCGTAAGAAGCTGCGAAGTCGGCGAATGAGCTGGAGGTGAACTGCGTTCCTCCGTCTGTTGTCATCAGATCCGGTATCCCCAGTCTGGAGAACAGGCGCTTCAGCCGCTCGATGACTGCGGTGCTTGTGAGGCTGGGCAAGCGTTGAATTTCCAGATACCTGCTGAAGAGGTCCACAGTCACGAGCCAGTTGCTGTTGTTGAAGTGGAAAATGTCTGCTGCGATGTGAGTCCACGGTCTTGACGGCGTTGGAGTCGTTACCAGTGGCTCAGCGTGCTGGGAGGGCGCGTGCACTTGGCAGAACGCGCAGTGCTCGACGTGGCGCTTCAAGTCGATGCTTATCTTGGGCCACCAGACGGATTCTGCTGCTCGCTGGCGGCACTTGTTGAGCCCGAAGTGACCGTCGTCATGTAGACGGTTGAGCATCTCTTCACGCAGACTAGGCGGTATGATGATGCGGCGGCCGTACATCAGCAGTGTGCCGCTTGTCAGGTAGAGAACGCTGATTTCTCCACGCGCGGCGAAGTAGTCCAGCATGTCGGAGTGCTTTGCTCCCTCCTTCCAGCCAGAGAGAGTCTGCTGAACCACGCGCTGGAGGATTTCATCTGCCTGTTGTGCCCTGCTGATCTCCACCAGACGCTGCGGTGTGGCGGGCAGGTCATCGAAGACCCTCTTGCAGAAGTTGTGGACGTCTTCCTGTAGCACAGCGCCGATCGCATCGTGCTTCTGGAGTGGATGACGCGAGAGGAAGTCAGGTACCAGGTGCTGCTTCCCTGGAATGAACACCGCTGTTGCGTTGTAACGCATCAGTCGCATGAGCATGCGCTGACACCTGATTGGCGCATCTACGAGATTTTTCGTGTTGATGAGCGGGATCAGTGGCTTGTGATCCAGTTGTAGGTCGAACGACGGCAGTCCAGACAGGAACATGTGCATCTTCTCGCACGTCCAAGTTGCAGCGAGTAGTTCCTTTTCAATCTGGGCCCACCTCGTCTCTGTGTCCGTCAGACTTCTGCTGCAGAATGCGACGGGCTTGAAGCTGGAACCATGCTTCTGAAGGATGCATCCTCCGATTCCGTAGCTGCTTGCGTCTGCGCTGACCACTGTCTCACGCGCTGGGTCGTAGAACGCCAGGACTGGAGCGGACGTGACGGCTGCTTTCACATCATCCAGTGCTTGCTGCTGCTGAGGCGTCCAGTTCCACGCAGCGTCCTTTTTCAGCAGATCGTTGAGGGGCCTTAGGCGCTCCTGGATGTGCGGGACGAACCTGCAGAGGTAGTTGACCACCCCTAGCAGAGACCGGAGCTCTGTGACGTTCTTTGGCTGCTGGAGCTGCTGTATCGCTTCGAGCTTCTCGTCGTCCACGCCGATGCCATTCTTGCTTATCTTCATGCCAAGAAACTTGACCTCGTCCCTTCGGAACTCACATTTCGTCTTGTTCAGCTTGAGGCCAGATTCGTGGATTCTTCTGATGACGGCTTCGAGACGTGCGTCATGGTTGCTTGCATCTCCAAAAACCAGCGTGTCGTCCATGTAGACGATGACTCCAGGCAGTCCATCCAGCATCTCCTGCATCTTTCGCTGGAAGCACTCCGGAGCCAGTGAGATTCCCATCGGCAGGCGCAGGAACCTCTTCCTGCCGAACGGTGTGATGAACGTAGTCATTTTGGAGCTTGCTTCGTCCAACGGGATCTGGTAGAAGCCAGAAGAAGCGTCCAGCTTGGAGAACAGTGTCGCACCGCCCAGCTTGGACGTCAGGTGCTCCAGGGTCGGGATCGGGAAGATCTCACGCTTTACGGCTTGGTTCAGCTTTTTGTAGTCAACTGTGATCCGGACACCACTGTTCTTCGGGACAGGGACGAGCGCGGATACCCAGTCTGTGGGTTCAGTCTCTGGTACGATGATGCCCTGCTCTTCCATTCTCTTCAGCTCCTCCTCCACTGGCTTCATCAGCGGCAGGGGGACGTGTCTTGCTGTGGAGAGGGCGACCGGGACGGCATCCTCGCGTAGCCGGATGCTGATCGGTGCCGTCTTCATGAGACCTGCTTCTCCGAAGACATCTTCATGCACCTCTCCTGTGAACTGGAGAACACCCAGACGCGAGCACGCCGACCGGGAGAGGAGGTTTTCTGCTGAGTCCACTACATAGAACACCTCCGACTCCGCTTTGCTTTTGAACATGATTGTCCCATGCAGCTTCCCTTTTACGGTTAGCACGCCACCGACGCTAGTGAGCGTGCTTGAGGCATGCTCAAGGGAGGGCAGGTTCAGTCGCTGGTAGGTTTTCAAAGACAGAATGCTAACGTCGGCACCAGAATCAACTTTGAACGTGACCTCTTGACCGCAGAGACTGACTGTGATTCTCCACGGCGCGCACGCTTTGTCGATTTCACCAACGAAAGCATCATGTGGCGCTAACGGCTCGCTTGATTCTGTACGCTCTATCTGCCTGACGCTAGGTGATCGGCAGACGGCTGCGAAGTGATCCATTTTCTGACAGTTGGAACAAACTTTTCCCTTAGCGGGACAGTCCCTCGGTGAGGCATGCCGCTCTCTCCCGCAATACCTGCATGTTGTTGCAGAGTCGATGTGACGCGCTTGCTGTCGTGGTTGCGTGACAGTTGACTGCTGCTGTCGCCCGTGCTGCTGGCGCCGTTGGTGCTGCTGCTGATGGCCACGCTGGCGCTGACGGGCGTGCTGCGGCTGCTGGCGCGGCTGTCCGTACTGCGTCGGTGCTTGAACTCTGTTGACATCAAATGGACCGGAGCTGTCACGGCTGCTTACGATTTCGACGTTACGCATCATAGTAATGACGGTATTCATCGACACCTCTTCCTCGAGCGATTTGAGCTGGATCTTGCGGGACAGCTCCCTGTCGGACATCCCGGATATGAGACGATCCCGGATCCGCTCGTCAGCGTCTGCAAAGCCACAATGCTCGGCGAGAGAGAACAATGCCCTGATATACGATTCGTTGGTCTCGTGTGACCCTTGGCAGCGGAGCTCGAAGTTATGACGTTCTGCAACGAAGTTCCGTCTCGGAATGAAATACTCGTCTAGCTTGCTCTGCACAAAATCAAAATCTTTGCTTTGCTCAGCAGTTAGCTTAAAAGTTGACACGATATGCTCGGCCTGCGGGCCCATGCTATAGATCAACGCAGCTACTTGTACATCACCGTCCTCCTTGTGAAGTCCCGATGCCAGTCGGTAGCGGATGAAGCGATCACGCCACGCCGGCCACTTCTCAGGAGAGGTGAAGTCAAAGTCCTCTGGTGGATGGAAACCAGGCATCTTGAGTGACGATGCAGCACAGCAGCTACACGAAGGTCTTCAACAACGGCTGATAAAAATCACAATAATTAGATGCACGCTTCACAAAAAAGTCACTAACGCTTGCTTATGCTTGCTTGATGAGTGGCACGGCAAGTTCAGAAGGCAGGCTGCGCCATGTTTGTGTGCTTGCTTGCTTGGCTCACGAACCCCAGGGTGCAGACGCCACCAGTACCAGCCGAGAACTGTATTCAGCGAGCGGGGCGGCGGTGGCCCGGGCGGCCACAGCCCAGACTGCATACGATACCGGCGCCGGCTCAGCGGCGGCTCCAGGCTATAGAGCGGGGTGTGACCACAGCAGCCACCACGATACAATGACCTTTGCTTATTGTCACAAGTGCGCCGCATTCGCGATTGTTGCCCGACGCCTGTTTGCAGGTGAGCCCACTACAGTTGTTATACATATCTAAAAACCGATAAACTTTTAGGCGAAAAAGGCACTATTCCAGGCCCATTTTTGATTTTTTTTTGCGATATTAGGTAAAAACAGAAGCTTCTTATCCTAGGAAAAATAAAACGGGAAATCTTTCAAAGATGGCACACTACCTTTAAGTCGCTATGCGAAGCGCACAAAAGCACTTACATAATGTCCACACTCAAGCACGTGCATCAACAATTTTCCAGTGGCATTTTCTTTGATTCTTGATGTTCCGACGAAGCATTTTTCAGACCCCAGCGTCATACTCTGAACTGTTCAAATTTATAAGTCCCACACCGATCAAGTCATTCCCTGAATAGATCGAGTTGAGGCGGAACGCATGGCGAGGCGGTGGATCCCATTGTCGCACAAGGCCAGGGTTGGCATTTTTGCCGGCAAAAACTAGTTTATGCCATTTGCCGGTTTAAACCGGTTTTAACCGGCAAAAAGTGGCAAAAACTGGCAAAAACTCAGAATATCACAATGCTATGCCTAGACATGATTTTGAACAGGAAACATTTTAAGGAGAATTCGGTGAAAGCTTTATGCTTTCAAACAGAAGTGACATTGACCATTGAAATGTTTCATACCTAACTCAGAAACATTTTCATGGGCTATCCATAAGGAGCTAGTAAGATGTCTTTTGGGGGTAATAAATGAGCCAATGCAAGGGTGACTGGGTGAGTCCTGCACAATCAGAAGTGCGAAGAGGCATCTGCCATTGATATGCGCACGGCACCGCATGACACCCTACTTACCGAGGCCGCCTTGTCCCACTCTCCCCTTACATGGAAATACATTCCGTTGTGGATGTCTACCGGCATGCATAATTGCATAGACATTTTAAGCAGGGATAAGTAATGAGGCAACTTCAGAATGTTAAGTGCATCTATATAACTACCAGAAATGCATTAAATGCATTTCTGTACATTTCAAATCCATTCCTAACTAGAAAAGTTGTAGGTTTGGCCATCTGATTTTTTGCGTTTTTGCCAGTTTTTGCCACCAGGGTTTCTGCCAGCCGGTTTAAGCCGGTTAAAACCACTGGCAAAAACCAGTTTTTGCCACCCCTTGCCAACCCTGCACAAGGCTGATTTTTTATAATGGCCTAGCGCGTGTCCACTACAGCGTCACTGTCGTGGCTGAATGGGGGTGCGGCCAGCGAAGCAAAACGGTGAGAGGTACCGGGACGATTGACAACCGACTCCTCGCGTATTATATACAGCGGTGTTTACGATTAAGGTGCCGTAACAAATGGGTTTTTAATGGCGCTGCTTAATTTTTGGGGAAGCGCGGTTGGTATGGATTCAGTCTGGTTTGAAGAAGCTGACCGAGTAAGTGTTTTACCATTATTTTATATACGTATGTAAGTAGACGAAATAGATCCAATGCGAGCATCAAGAGCTACCTTCTCAGAGTTACCAGGCGCTCAATTAATAATGGTTAGTTGCCAAAAGTACGACAGCTGCGTTAATCATTACCCACTGCCGTATTCCACCGGATTCCGTCGTAGCTGTGACAGTCCTCAGACCATGATGAGGGGATTCCAGCCCACTCCAAACCACAAACACATGTCACCCGGTTCAGGGTGGAATTTATGAAACCGGCCCGAGCCGCCGCGCCGGTGAAAGCCTCAGTAATGACGGGTCGTCGAGGGAGGCGCTGTCTGAGCCCGAGTCACCGGAGGCCGCATTCGACGCGGCCCGGCCGACGACTGCAGCTCATGCCGAGCTCGGGTCAGGTCACTGACAGGTGAATCGGCTCAGCGGGTGCAGGGTGACCTCATCCACAGATGGGGTTCAAACATGTCGAGGGGCTGCCATTCAAACTACGCTGAGTTCTCTGATAGTGACGTATATATGCGTTCGTTTTCTAAAAAAAGAACAATGAAACAAAACCGGAAACAAAACCGGAAATGATTCCCCAGTGTTCTAAAATTGGATTTTGGTTTGGTGTGCCGATGAAGAAAAAAATCCTAGGATGAGAAAAACGGAAATAAATAACCAAAGTATATTTGCAAAATGGTGTAATGCCAATTTGTATGCCAACTGATTAACCAGGATTTCATGCCAGAATCTTGACAGGGTGTGAAACAAAAGGATGTGGGTGCATCACTGTCAAGTGACATGTAAACTGGCTGTTGGGAGTACATGAAAATTTTCAGAGATGAAGTAAAGTCGGTCATTCATATTTTAGAGATGAAAGTATTTTCCCCATTAGGTGTGATTTGCCACCAAAAAGTCTGAAAAATGGAACACTGTGATTCCCCCACGTGGGTGATTGGAGGAAGGGAGGGGGGGGGGGGAATTCGTATTTTCTTTGAGTAGACGCGGCGCAAATGCTAATAAATGACTTCAAGTCAAGCTCAATTTTCATTCACAGCTTGCGAACCGGTTCAAAATTTACTCAGCTAGTGCCTCTTACCTGAAATTAGTCCGTGCTTCAGTCCATGGCCACAACTAAAATGCAATGAAAAATTGGCCTATTTTTTCATAATAACTAGTTATTACGGAGCGAGCGAAGCGAGCGGAGTCTTACGTAGAATAACGGAAATTTCTGAGTATGAGCGGCCGGCCGGCCGGCCGTGCGGACGCTTTTGCGAGGCTTATATCTCAGCAACCACTTGACCGATTTACATGCGGTAATTTTTGTAGGGTAGCTTCATTCCTTCTACCAAGTATTGGACTATTCCCGATGCATGTGGGTGACCCCTTATGCACGTGCCACGTGCAAAACGAAGAGGTGTCAGTTTTGTAATTGTTGCAATATCTCGGTAACTACTTGGCCGATTGCGCTGAAAGTAGGTATGTAGGTAGGCACCCACTAGGCACTGCATATCCATGTGCCAGAGTTGGGGTGCTGCTGCACGTGCGCACGTGCAGGGGTCGTTTCCAGATCTCGAGAACGGCTGGACCGATGGCGCTCAAATTTGGTACACAGTTAGGGACCAGTTAGTAGGGTGCCGTGTACAAGTCAGTTGGGACCCATTTTGCACGTGCGCACGTGCAGGGTGCCGCTCCCAGATCTCGAGAACGGCTGGGCCGATTGTGCTCAAATTTGGCACATCGCTAGAAACCGGTCAGTAGGGTGCCGTGCACAAGTCAGTTGGAGGTACCCCCTCGAAATTTCGCACGTGCAAGACTCACCCCCTCGCTCGCTCCGTTAGTCGCCCCAAAAGGCGCTATACTGGTAGGTATCCTTAACAAAGCACGTTTACATTTCAAAGTGTCGGGACATTTCTATGCCAAGCCAAACTTTGTAATGCATACTAAGTAACATTGAACTAAGTAAAGTAACGGACAACCTATCGCTTTATATGTAAAGCCGTATAAAAAATCTCCAAAATATTTTTCAGTGAGCACGGATCAAGTGATCTATCAATGGGCGGGAGAACAATGTCTACCTTTGGATTGTGGAATGATAAGCAGCATTACTCCATACGTCGACGCCTATTTGAATACTTACTCGACTGGGTCAACGTGCAGGTCACATAGCTGTGGTCAACTCGTTCCCGGTAATCCAGCTGATTTCGACCTACTCGCGATTACACCCAGTTGAGCTCAACTCCTTCCCTCCATGTTTATTACACCCAAGCTTGACTCACTCTGGGCCACCTCGGATGAGTTTGACTCACTCCCAGCTCTATCATCCGAGTTGCGCTCACTCCACGTCAACTCGCGCTGAGTTTTAACCCAATCCCTGGGCCACCTCAGACGTCTTAGACCTACTCCCTGAACGGACCCGGTGCCCGGGGCCGAACCGCAGTCCAGTGAGCGCTAAGGCCCGGTCAGTTCCGACCCAGATAGCTCGCCGCCGCCCCCGGCACCGTGTTTACGAGCGTTACAAAGTGGGCGGCAGCGGCGGCTGTCCGCGGGCGGGCCTCGTCGAACGATGTCTTTGGTACCGATGGCAGGGAGAGTTTCCGTTAGGGCGTACGGTGGCTTTCTGGCTTTTCGCGTCGTTTTATTTTTCAGAATGAAGGGTGGGCGTTAATATATTGACATAAGATGGCAGCGAGGTGGTCATAATTTCAAGGTCATAAACGTTACGTGATAAGTGGCGCAGTCGATACATCTGACATGTGAATATCGAACAGCTCATACATTGTCGGTGTCATCAAGGTCACGTGTGTTACAATTACGTCTTGTCATTGAATTCAGAAAACGACTAATAGTCCGAACCGGAGTCTCTTCTCCCAGCGCCAGTAAGGACAGTGGGTATTTCAGGGAGCAAAATAACTGTCGAGAAAAAAAAAACTAAAATACGGGATAGACGTCGATAGAGGAAGGGTAAGCCGAAGCAGAAGACTGGATGCCTGCGTTCAGTGATGCCAGCTTCGCAATTCGCAGTGGATGACTTAACATGTAAAGCCTCATCCTAGCATGCCTGCATACCCATTTCCCTCGAGTCGCGCCCCATTCCTCATAAGGTACGCGGTATGACAACATCCGACATTCTCAGTGGCTCGTAGGCGCACCCGTCAGGCTCTCAACTACCATGCCCCGTAGGTAAGCTGCGCCGCCCCTTCCCTTTTGTGTGGACGGCAGACCGACTGAGACCCTCCCCTCTCCACTGTCAATTGTCAGCGGTGACGTAATGAATGCTGTCTCACGCGCCACTACAATGAGTCTTACCGCTGCCCCTGGAGGGGGGGGGGGACAGGCGAGGGTGCAGGGAAATGCCGGTGGCTTGTCGACCTGCCGGCCAGCCATTGACACGGCCTGCCTGCTATCACATGAGGAATGGACGCCTCTCCCAAACTCCCAAATGCGAAGGTCAATAATGTAATGTTGTGAACAAAGGACTGGGCAAGGGAAATAGCTCAAGTACGAGCATAACAAAAAGAAAAGAAAATGGTGAAAAGTCGCATGGGACACATGACAAAGCAGACAACAAGCACAACAGCTCATCGGCCTTTGGTACAAAAACTGTCTTTGGCTCATGCCTGAGCCAGACACAGCCTCTCAGTGAACATGCTGTAAAAGAAGAGACAGCGCCACCTCGTGACGAAATTCCGAACTACCATTCTCCGGCCGTGGGAGACAGGATGATCACATTTTTGGCGAAATATCACCGCTCCTTCGGGTCTACCTGAGCACAGGGCTGCGACGCCAGTGAAACAGTCTCTCCAAGCGACATTGGATTCAATTCTGACAAGTCACCAGCCGATCTGCGCCAGCTATTATCCTACCGGCATTGTCATCGAGTCCCATTGTACAGAGCGGCAGCCAATGGCCAGTGCCATTATTACGGTGCAAGATAAATTAGCTAGCCGGACGGCCGGCGTTCGAACACAATGGAACGCTGCCAGCCACCCACGACGAGCACTGGCGAGGGTGTCTTGGCGAGCGGACCGGGCACGTGATGAGCCGTTCGTTATTTTTGCGTTCTTCGCGCAGATCTGGGGAAGCTATGAACTTACATGTGGGCTCCTACAGGGGAGCCATTTCTTTGTTTTGATCTAGGTCTTGTGCATTGTTAGTTATTTGCCACGGTTGGAGAGCCACTGGACTTGTGCAAGTGCAGGAACCGTTTTACCTCTCAAGAACGTCTGGACCCTTTGCACTCAAATGTTGGGGCCAGCCATGAGCGCGCGCAAGGAGTCACTTCTGCACTTCAGGAACAGCTCGATCGCGCTAAAATTAAATAATAAATTTGGCGGCCTTGCATTCTAATAGCAGTACCAATAACAACGCGAGGTAAATGTGCCCCTTATCCTTCCCTTGGAGTTAAATCAGCCAAAAAGTTGAACATACGTATTGAAGAAATGTTCAGCATTTCAGTGTATTTGTACAAAATGCCAGGAATGTTTCACAAGTTTTTGTACACCATGACGTCCGCCTTTACAAAACCATGCTAAAACACCGGTAAAACTTACGAAATACGTAACGAGCGTTGCAGCATGGCGCAATTTCTCGAACCTTAACATCATCGGTAAACATTCGCGACATCGTAACCACAAACAGAACGCAGACGTTGTCTCTATGTTCAAACTACGGCAGGAACGCAACTAATGCTGGGACATGGAGTTCATCTTTACTTCCAGAGTTCATGATCTCACACCCACTATTTACCAGTACTTTCAAGCACATATAGGAAACATGATATTGGAAAATAGCCAATCCTAAATGAACTAATGAGGAGAGATCTGGGAACCTATATACAATTACAACAGTTCTAGACAAAATAAAGGAGTAGTGACTTTGTTCACTATGAATACAGAATTTGTTTGGTAGAGCTTCCCTCGATTGTAAGCGTTCAGGCTTAATCCAGGTTGTAGAGCGATTGTATGCCTTTCGTTGATCGTCCATTCAGTCTGACACAAAGGTATTTTAAAATCAGACCGTATAGGTTTTTTTTAACTGCCTGCAGCCACTCAACAGCACTCGCACCCAAATAGTCCATAGCTATAAGCCGAGGCACACAATTTTGCCATTTAGAAACTTGCCAATTATTCCTCATTCACAAATGCAACATTCGACTCTACTGGAAGCAGCCGATTCCGAGAAATATTTCGAAATCCTCACTATTACAATTTGACATTGGGTCGTCTGATTGGGTTTTAAAAGTAACTAGATTTCAGAGGCAATCCGAGCAAGGCAAATCATTGTACAATCCACATGTAACTTAACTTATCTAAAGACGAGCTTTACACACCGACAAATTCATCAAGAGCACATCACCCCGCACAAAACTGCCTGCAGACTGCCAGCAGCGTAATCAAAACTAGCCCCCGATCGGAAACTTCAACTATGTAGTCGCCAGCGAACCAGATACAAACGTAGTCGCCAGCGAACCAGACGAAAACAAGTTCCCTCCACAGAGAAGGCACGGCAGCCGGTGACACGTCATCAGTCCCCGGGGCGGCGTCCAGTCAACGTCACTTACTTGTCGGCAGATATCTCAAACCTCCAGGCGTTGGACCTCGTCCTGCGCTGATGTGTGTAGGCCCACTGCATCATACCAGCTAGGACAAGGTCGTCATTTGTTTTCCTTTTCGCGGGTCTGCCCGTCCGCCTCTTGGGTTTCAGCTGAGCGGAGACGGCCGGTGGCGGCTGGGGCGTCACAGCAGGGGCCCTCTTCCCGGGACTCGCTGGTAAGGTAGCGATGGATCCCTTCGGGGCTCTGCCGACTCGCGAGCCTTTGCCACCACGAGCCTGTCGATTGGACAACACGGTATAAGCAGTGCGCAGGATACTCAGTTGGACCTCATGTTTACGATATCACCTTACGACATCATGTTTACACCCCGCCCACTAAACACACTTCCTGTTCAACTATTCGGAGTTCAGACCATCGGATTCCAACTGCTCTGCTTCAGTTAGGTCATTACAAAGCACGCCCATGATTAATGTTTGAAGTTTGAACAACGATGAGCACCTGCATCAGAAGCTGCAAGACCTCAAGGAACCCCGGAAGCCACCGGGGTGACTCAATACTAGTCACAGCTCGTACGGTACACCTTCGACTCACCTTCCGTTTGCCAGAATTGGCGACTGTAGCGCGCCCGCCGTGCAGAGCAGCCTGCTCGGCCTGCCCTCTGTCGGCCAGCGACAGAACCACGCGCGCTCCCAGCTGCCACTCGGCGTGCTGCAGTCGCACAGACGGAATCACGTGGTTCGGGTTCTTGGGGTGCTGAACCGCCCTGGTACGGATCTGCGGGAACAGGGAGGGAAAGACGAGGAATGTTAATAATATCGTCGATGCTAATAAAACAAGAAGAATCGGGATTATATCAAACGCTATGCGAGGTACTTAGCACGTACTGTAAGTATTGTTCGGATCAATGATAAATTACGCGAGATCCGATGCCATACAAGACGGATTCGTGCGGCACACAAGACTTCCACCCAGCCTTCTATCAAATAATCACCCGAGCCCGCCCACCACTGAAGAGCCCCGCCCACTGACCGTCACACTGCGCGTCACACGGCTCCAGGTGAACCTCAGAAGCTGCCGCGGGTCGTCCACCATGGTCATGGCTCGCTGCCAGTCCGGCGCTCCGCCCTCCGGCGCCAGGACGGACGCCATGCTCAGAGTGGTGGCCGGCCGCTGCTGGCTCGACTGCGGGAAAACGGGACGGCGTACTTATGTCAGGACGGTGGTGTCGCAGTGAGTAAAGCTATTATCACACCAGAAAGACCAGATCATTTCAATTATCCAGCCATCGATCCATCCAACGATTATGATACGAGTTCTTAGGCCTGACAGATAGATAGCTGAGTCTTATTACCCACTACCCAGTGATCATCAACAACAAAAATAAGAGAACTAACCGTTCCCGACCCATGAACGTCCTCCAAGTGATCAGTCCCCCTTTCCTCCCCCTTTTCTCACAAGCAGTCTCATCCCTCCCCTTACCTCCCTCGGCAGCCTCTCATCCCACCCTTTCCTCTCGCTCCCTCTCACCAGTAGCTGCCTCAGCGTGGGCCGGCGTGGGGCAGCAGCCGTGCCCGCCCCGCGCCGGTTAGTGAAGGCATTCTCACAGTCTGGACAAAACCAGGGCAGCCGGGACGGCGAGCCGGCGCACAGTCGGTGAGAGCCGAACGAGGCGCACGAGTGACACAGCAGCTGGCCCCAGTCACTGCGGGTGGGGTGAGAACCGGTGGTGAGACGAGGTGAGAGGGGTGGGTACTGGGTAGTGAGTTCTCTCTACCCACACCAGTGGGTAGAGAGAACAGTGAGCAGTGAGCGCACCAGCCGGGAATAGGTGAGCGATCCGCTTGTGACTTTGGCGGAGGGAAGTTGGGGCACTATTCTTATCCATTGTAGACTTTTGAATGAATGAGCAAATGAATTAAATGAATTCCGAGAATGAATGAACGCAATGGGGAATGAAACAAACGGACGAATGACTTAATGGAATGGAATGAATGCGTGCACGAACGAAATGAATGAATCTTGAAGCTACATATATAAGTACCCTAACAAAAATTATTTATACAAATACACTCAAGGTAGAGCATCCTTTCCCAAATTCTCCCCGCCCGAGTTCGCACGTTTGCCGCCCACCTGTGGTCCTTGACCATGTGCTGTCGGCCGAGGCTGCAGAGGCAGTAGCGCTGGTCGCAGCCAGAGTGGTGTTCCAGCAGCTCCGAGAAGGCGTTCGGCTCCGTCTCCCAGCTGGCGTCCCTGTGACGGTGGAGCGGGCGTGAGGCCGGCGGCGGCAGGGGGCGGAGTCACAGTGGCCATGACAGTCAGGGAGTACAGGCTGACAAGTGACAGGGGAGGTCAGACTGACAGCGACAGAAGACACGGCCTGAATGAGGATGGAGGCACAGCTTAAACAGTGAAAAAAAAATGTTGATAGCAGATAAGAAAGCTAATAGAAAACACGTAAGATCAGCAGCTGAGGCACACACAGAAGTGTGACAAATGGCTGATAGGGATGTTAAGCCTGACACTCAGACCACCGCTATTTAGCGATAGGTAGGACTCACTAAACACGTAGCTGCCACAATATTTCATTGCTCCCACGACAACAGAAACGAGAGCAAGCATCAACAAACACCAACCGATTACCTTTGAGGAACGAAGACGCCAAATTTCTTCACGTGTCTCAGGAAGCCGGAACGATTGTTCTTGTCACGACAAATCGGGCAAGTGAAAAAATAGCCCGAACTGAGAGCCATTTGCTGAAACACACGGACAAAGTCAACAACAGTTTCGCATAACAATCTCGTCCTCAGCACAAGCGAGTAATTGCTGAATTGACGCAATCCGAGGATGAGGAATAATCGGAGCCATTTTAGAGTGTTACTGAGGACCCATTGTCGGTTACGAACAAAAATAAAATACAATAAACTGCTTGTCACCTGTCTGTCGTAGTACTGTCTCACCTGCAGGCAGAGTTTGTGGAAGTTGTGTCCGCAGCAGGGGGTGCAGAGCACCTGCAGTCCATCCGGCCGGCCGGCGGGACACAGACAGATCCCACACGACTCGTCCCGAACCCGTTCGGGGTCCACCTGCTGGCTGGGACGGTGCTCGGAGCAGTGCACGCTGCCGGGCGGCACATGCCGCGGTCAGAGACGGCGGAGAGATGAGATGATAAAGGCGTAGTGCGAAAAAAACGAGCGTAACGCGTTTGAAAATAGCGTGAAACGATGCATGTGAACCAACAGTCAATTACTCAGCTGTTGACGAAAACATCTTCAACTGTGATAACCAACCCTTGCAGACAGAAGCACTCATATTTTTTTAAACCCTCGTTACTCATCAGTTTCGAATTCGATCTTCAATTTCAGTGTCAAACTGCTTTTGAGATGCTATTACGTCATCGCAAAAATAAATGTTTCAAGAAAATATATGTGCAACAAAATGTAAAAAGCACGCCGATCGCCACACAATAGGACGGCCGAAAACGTTCGGCTGCACTCACTTGAAGCTGCCGAAGAAGCTGAGCAGGGCACCGGCAAACACGGCGCAGGGGATGTGGAACTTTTTGGTGCAGTCGGCGTGACTGCAGGTGGCGTGCGCCCCACCGCGTCGGCAGTAGTGACACTTCTGCAGACACCGGGCGGCCGTAGATCAGTCAGTCCGCGGGGAATGGAATACTTCCAGCAGTAACAGAGCAATAATGGTTAAAAAAACGGTGGCAATAAATGAGTAAGGTTGGTGGCAGGCAGTTCTGGCCAGTGAAAAGAGAAGGCTGTGATGGTGCCAGTTAACTTGTGGAAGAGCTGCCAGGGAGGGATGAAAATATTTTAATCCATATGTTGCCTCCATATGGAGGTAATAACAGTCAACAAGTGGAGGTGGAGGTCAGTGACAGGATTGAGATGTTGGAGGAGTGTGGCGACTGTCACTGTGTGGATAATCAGTTGGTGACAAGTCACACTAGTGCTGGTCAAAGAGAAAGGAACAGACACTGTGCCTAGCATTCATAGCTCCACAAAATCCAGGTACATCCCATAGCAATCCATTCCACTCTCCACAGGCTAAATGAACTTCATAGATTGGTACAAGATTGAAGTTCAGGCTCACTACAAGTGATGCAATTGAGAGCTTAGCAGACAGTTGAGTTCAGCTCAAATAGGAATGCTGCCCCAACGTGTTGCCCCTGATTGAGAATTTCATTCAGTACCTAGCACTCACCCTTGGTGCACATTTCTTAACTTGTTCACGAATGTCAGCTAGCTTGAATCCTTGAAGTCCTTCACTATCTTTGCCTTTCTGTGGAAGCTCTCTGGAAAATAGCTGTAAGGAGCAGCATATCAATAAATATCAGAAAACACTCATAAATGTTTTTTTTGTTAAACACACCTATGTACCTATAGTGAATGCAATCATATAAATATCCTAGTTTCATCTGCTTCTGATCTACTAATTACATAGGTAGGTACTCAGCTTCATTCTTCAAAATTAACCAAGTACCCAGTTTCACCAATTACCCAGCATTCATAAGCAACAGCCCAGCACAGATAATAAGTAGCAATGACAATGTCCATGCATAACAATTACCTAGCTGCTACCCCCCCCCCCCCCCCCCCCCATTACCATCATCATGGAGTATAGGTAGTCGGCCCCTATCATTAGTGGCCAGGGATCATGTCACTTCCCAGTTTCTCACCATGCAGTATGGTGACAGCGCACACCACGCTTCTGCAACAAGTCCCCCAAGAGAAGTGGGGCATCACACGGGCTTTTGCAGAGGATGCACACCATGTTAAATTTTTGGTGCAT
>NW_024884073.1:0-26920 GCF_019059575.1 Amphibalanus amphitrite | reverse complement strand
AGAGGGAGAGAGAGAGAGAGAGAGAGAGAGAGAGAGAGAGAGAGAGAGGAGAGGAGAGAGAGTGAGAGTGAGAGAGAGAAACATATTATATGCACCGTCAATTGATTTAATACTATTTAGCTATTGTAATATCATGTTCCGAATAGATTGTTACATGTTCACGAAAATATGTATGATTTCGTTTTAATTAGGAGGGTACCAGACTACTCTGACCTTGTTCTCAGAAATACGTGCTATTTATTTCAAACGATTGATGTGCTCGTTTTCTTGTTCCTTGTTTCATACAACGGCGCTGAAGAAGTCTAATAGACGAAACCGGTACGCCTTTAATGTAACTGTTTTAATTGTTTGATTCGTGGAGCCTGGAGGTTCATGTACTCTCGATGCAACACCATCGGCACTCTTTGCGTGTCCTTACGTGACACTCCACTTTGCAGCTCCGTCTGTCACCAGCTTACGGCAATCATGGACATCAATCCGACACCGACCGGGCGCCGGCCATCGTGTCGTCCTCCCGGGCGTCACTGACGACAATAATTAGCCAAATCAGCGCACCGCGCGCCGCGGCTTCCACCGACTCACAAACAGACGTGTCATGCAATAATTTTCTGCAATTAGCGCCGGCGGCTGCAGCGAATGCTCCGCCGCCCCTGCCGCCACGGAGCGGATTGGGACGGTGCCGAGCCAGATTCCCGACCTAATCTGACCGAATTCCCCATGGGAAGACGGTGTCATCCATCTTCAGAGACGCGTATAAGCTCCTCGGGAGAGCCGCCATCCAGTTTCGCAGGCCGCAGTGTGAGGGAAGGAGGCTGGCATCAGCAGTCAAGATATAATATCGGCTGCAGGCATGAAAGTCACTAAAGAGAGAAACTAGTCGAAGTGGATGAATACGATCGTCCATACAAAAGGTTTACCTACTGTATGGTTTTTAATCCAGAGCTGGACCAAAAATGTGTCAGAGCAAGCACCCACTGACGATAGATTGTCGAATCAGTGGACAGTGTATAATTTCGCAGCAGTGCGGTATTCTGAGAATTAATCTGATCCTGGGCTAATCGTAAAGTCAGTGAAGGAAACATTGGCTGAACATTAGCGAGCTAAACTGGGATTCCGGGGCCATTCGAGCCTAAAATGAGTTTGCGCAGCCAGTGCAGTAGATTGGATTTAAACTGCACCGCTGAATTAAACCAGAGGTAAGGAGAACAATTGTCTTAGATGCATTCTCAGCAATGCATTACGCATCAACTGCATAATGAATATTCAAATCACAAATTTCATTGTCGGCTAAAATCATATATATGCGTATCAAGTACCATCCTATCTCGCAGTGTATGTAAAAGTGGAACATGTGTGCTGACAGCACGTTCATGTATTGCAATATGCATGAAAAAATGTCTAGGTCGTTGTTTATAACAGACGATACGTTATACACAGAACCAAGCATTGCCATGGTATTTGCCTGTTTGTATGTGTCTGTCTGTCTGTCTGTATGTCTGTCTTTCTCTTCCCCCTCTCTCTCTCTCTGTTTCTCTCTCTCTCTGTCTCTCTCTCTCTCTCTCTCTCTCTCTCTCTCTCTCTCTCCTCTCTCTCTCTCTCTCTCTCTCTCTCTCTCTCTCTCTCTCTCTCTCTCTCTCTCTCTCTCTCTCTCTCTCTCTCTCTCTCTCTCTCTCTCTCTCTCTCTCTGTCTCTCTCTCTCTTTCTCTCTCTGTCCCTCTCTCTGTCTCTCTCTCTCTCTCCCTCTCTCTCTCTCTCTTTATCTGTCTCTCTCTCTCTCTGTCCCTCTCTCTGTCTCTCTCCCTCCCTCTTCCTCTCCCTCCATCTCTCTCTCTCTCTCTCTCTCTCTCTCTCTCTCTCTCTCTCTCTCTCTCTCTCTCTCTCTCTCTCTCTCTCTCTCTCTCTCTCTCTCTCTCTCTCTCTCGTCTCTCTCCCTCTGTCTGTCTGTCTCTCTCTCTCTCTCTCTCTCTCTCTCTCTCTCTCTCTCTCTCTCTCTCTCTGTCTCCCTCTCCCTCTGTCCCTCTCTCTCTCTCTCTTCCTCTCTCTCTCTCTCTCTGTCTCTCTCTCCCTCTCTCTCTCTCTTTCTCTCTCTCTCTCTCTCTCTCTCTCTCTCTCTCACTCTCTCTCTCTCTCCCGCAGGGAACAGTGCGGATAGTGACCGATTTCCGGGCAGGGCCGGTCATCCGGCGCCTGGGGCGGGATCGTCCCCGCCACCACCGGATATAGGATCTGAGCCGACTCTATTTGCACCTCCCGCCCCTCCCATCCCTCGCTCTACTCTCCCCAAACACCAATACTGGCTCTCTCACCCCCGCCAGATTGGGAGGAAGACTGGCTGGACTCGGACGACGAATCTCGCCCTCCGAAATATCGGCGAATTGCGATAGAGCCGTAGCCGGCGGACGGCCGACGCGTATGGAAAATGTTCTCGGCTGCGATTGAATTGCCAGATGGCCGAGCCGATGCAAATATTTATCGTTCGAGGGTGGAAGGTTTGTATTAGAAGCTCCGTCGGCTATTTTCCGATTGGCAGCTGGCGACTGAGTTCTTAGCTCATTGGACTGGTATGGGTTTTTGTGGGGTTCTTGCGTTTTTTGTTGGCTTCATTTGAGTGATTTCTGATAATATGCATAATATGCTCACTACCTTGAAAATATAATCCACTTGTCTTTAATGTTACTCACATGGCTGAAAATGTTATTGAATTAACTCTATGCGTCACATTACTTTATATTATTCAAGTGCTCTATGCGGGGAACGTTTGACAAAGGCCATTGGCCGAAACCTTGCCATTTTCTATTATACTGTTCGGTTTATATTTTCTGACGTCGAGGAAACTGTAATTTGATTCATTTGTGCATTTGAACTCTATACATCACATGTATAATGCTAATCTATTCAATATGCAGATTGCACAGTTGATCCATATAGTGCCAATACCAGTGCCCATCCCTACAGCCAGCGGGCTTAAAATCAGTCGAACCACAACTCACATGGGGAATAAATTCACAAAATACCCTCATAACATTCAAGCAACTCGCAGCTTGCCATTCGCCCGTTGCCCAGGGTGCCCGTTTCCAGCGCAGCGGCGTGTAGCGCCGGTGGATAGGCTGTGCCGCCGCACACGGGCCGCCTACCGGGTAGACTGTCCCGCCGTGCACCAGCCGCCGCCGCCGCGCCGCTGCTGATCCGCGCGCCCCTCGCCTGAGCACGCGCGGGGCTGACGCACGACGGCCCAAGCACCCTTCTGCCAATATGCCTGCTCGTCAGAGTGGCGCACTCTCGACGGAAACACTTTACGAGCGCCAGCTGGGGCGACGTGCCGCCGAAACGGACGATGAGAAAAACTGGCCGGCTCGTTTCAGAGCGGCGCCGGGGCCGCCAACAGTGATCACGGCTCAGAAATGTGTGCAGTCACAACGACAGCAGACTGCTTATTTTGCAGCGCTGCCGAAGTTGCACTGGCCTGTTAACGGCGCGGCAGCTGTAGTGTGTCAGACTGTTGATATGGAGCTGTTGTGGGGGTGTGGCTTAACGTTTTCCAAAACGTCCGTGCATGAATAATGCAAAAGGGCACACAGTAACATTAATCATTTAAGAGGTTTGATGCGCGTGATAATGGATACAATTGTGCCGATTTTTTTTCGATTGTCATGCTACATTGGGTGCTGATATAAACTAAAAATAGCTATTTAGCAATATTCGTTGTGCCTTCTGGCAATTGGAAGTAAACGTCAATAATGCCTCCATGAAGCCCGAGTGTAAGAAAAAAACTTATCAAGCTATTAAAAACTCAGCACTCTGAAATTCCTAATGTTTATTTCCTTTGACATAGTCTAAAGTTTATGCCACTCAAATGGAAATATTCATTTTAAACCACTGCTGAAGTTTGCGGTAGTTACGCACGAATACCCGACAGCTGAGCTTAACTCTCATCACCAAATGAAAACGTAATTAGATAGTTTAAAGCAGGCAGCTATTGTGTTTGCTATTCGCAGGTTACCTGGGGACTTGGGAAGTTAGTCAGCGTAGATTCCTTATTATCCGAGTCGAGAGAATAGTTGCAAACTCCATCTGTCACGATCCTATGGGACTCGAGAGGAAAGTCGGCAGAAAACTTTTGATGCTCTTCTCCAAGTGGACGAAATGCTTCATTTCCGAAGATAAACCTCTTCCCAAACAATTTTTTCGCGTGAGATGCCTTTCAGCATAAACTATTAAAAACGAGTTGGTGCATTTGAAGAAAAACAATAACAAAGGAGTGGGTTGTGAAGTGATTCATGTAGCAATCACTATATGAGTTCAGCGATATCGCAACATTGCAGTAAGTACCTATTACGTAGGCACTATGTAGGCCAAAGTACATTTACTAATTTTATGTAATAAAGTGATTTGCACAACATATTTTCAACTATGTACACCTGTCACAATTGCAATAAAAACATCGATATCAAGCTGTGAAACCATGCTCGTTTGTTTCTGACTACAGCTTTAGCCTCATTTAATTCAAACGTAGCGGCACCTCAATTTTCGTCAGTACACTCCCTCGCGTGTTCGAAAGTAATCGCACTCTGTGCAGTGCCGCCTAAGAGGCTTCGTGCCTGTTCAAATGAGACAGGAAGCCGTATAAAAGCTGGATGACATCAGCACATCAACTCTCGCTTTCTCGCACGACTCTCATGGCCCAACTGCTCCAAAATGGAGCCGCCCATAAAAGTGTCTGGGGATCAAATATTTACGACCGGCTAGCTTCGCCGAGGCGTTTCAAAGAAGCCACGGCTCTGACTCCTGACCGGAGCGGATTGAGCGAGGTGTGACGGTAATTCAGCGGTGGAACGGTGAAAGAATGGGCGACGGGGAAGGCTCACGGCACGTTACCGGCCGAGACGCCGGCGCTCCGCGTGATGTATCGCCGTGTTTTCAGCAGAACACTGATGGATCACCCGCGAACATATTGTAAAATATGGATTCCGCACCGGCTACAATGAAAATGCTTAACATGCCGTAAAACGCACGTGCGAGCGCGGTTATTTCTCTACTAGGCCCTAAAGGAAACCCGAGGGAATGGCTAATGGATGCATATTTGCCAGAAGTGGTCCAAAATCCGTCGCTGGTCGTCCAGGCCGTTACGGGAGCTCTGCTCCAACAATGAGACACGGGTGGAGGCGCTCTCGGGAGCCTCTAAATCTCATGCATGTTAATTAGAGGATCCGAGATTGCCGCATTCCCAAGTTTGCCATATTATCTTCAGGTTCCCCAATGACAGCCGGCGGGCACCTGGCGTCGCTGCGTATGCATTTGGTCTGATGACTTCATAGTGCTCTGAGGGATTTGTAGCTCTGGTGGAGAGACCGGGGAGACTGCGCTCACTCGCAGCGAGCGATACGTTTACATAAAATTAGATTGCAGAGTGGAAAACCAGTCTGGCGACCGTCACGGGCGGTGCGTGAAGCTGATTTGCAAAGAGGCTGATGACAAAAGTTTCCTCACAAGTTTCCAACCGGCGCCCCGATGGGACATTTCAAATTGGCTTCGTTTGAAAAATACGATAAGCTTTGCATAAAGATGACCCACAATGAAATTCAATGACGCTGTTTTTCCAGCTCGAACACAATGAAAGAAGCCGTTTTCCAGAGCATTTGTGTAACGAGGGACGTTTATTTCACAAAGGAATTCGCTGGCCCGGGGAAAAGAAATGGCATTCGAGACGGCGGCGTCGGCCCTCGCTGCGCTGAAAATGCGCCGGCCCGTGCCCGCCTCCGTGAAATAGACGTCTTGGTTAGAAGAGAAGCGGCGACCATAAATTACGCTCTTCTGTAGTAAATAGGGCTGCACATTGCACCTGGTAACTCGAGGAACATCCTGCAGAATAAGCAATACCTTTGCTGGAAAATCTTAGGTCGTATAAACATTGATAAAAGTCAAAAGATACACGTGCATTTCCGGTTTCCTCTAATTAAAAAATAAGTGAAAATGAATAAATTTAAAATGTTTGAGAACATCATTATATTTTATAGTACCGTTAGCTAAAATGTGTTGCGTTACACCTTTGCCAATTGGCACAGCACAACCAGGCACACAATGACCAATTTGGTCACGCCACTTCATTATTTACCTCTTCAAATAATTAAAAACCAGAACAAGATGAATAAACAAATACATGAAAAACAACATTTAGCGGCCTGCTAAATGAATAAACCAAAAATCTAACACCACAATCAAAGAAACACGCCAGTTTCATCCATGACTTATCAGTGTTATCTCATCCATGACTTAGTCATGACTTAGTTTTCCTTTGCACCACTTTCTCCAACCATCTCGGCCATTTTTGACTGTTATCGCTGCTGCACCTTTTGCAAATAAGCCTGGTAGACCACAGAAAGAGACTTTCCGTAACATCTTGTCCAGAGCCAGACCTAAGGAAAACGAATATCCCAGATGGTCATGTGTTATTGTAGTAGGGTAAGGGCGGGTAAGAGTACGCGGGCGATAAGAGTATGCATCAGCTGTTTCGGTTGCTTAGCAACGCGGGTTTGTCGAGTTCATGAAGTGACATGAAGCCGCCAGTGCGTGCTTGTCACCAACGGAACGTGGGCATTGAGCGGCGACGCTGTTGAGTTTAAGGCGATGAATATTATTTTCGAGCGTTATGATATTATTATGGTATGGTACAACAGTTTTGATACTTGGCAGTTGAGATAAGGTACATTTCCGTGATTGTTGTGGGAAACTTGTGAGGTTATCTGGGGAAATACTGTGCAGTGCAATATTCTGTTTGCGAAGTTTTGAACAACGTTTCGGGGTTGTTTTGTGCGCGAATTGCATGGACGGTAAGAGGACGCACTGTTCAGTGTTCAGGAGGGTAAGAGTACGCAGAATTATACATAAAATCGAATATACAGAAATATAAAATTATTAATCTATCGCTCAATGACGCTTGTTTTGTAGGTATATCATCAATGGAGCACTGTGATGCAGATGCGTACCCGAAATTCTTCCAAATACGAGTTATTCTCCCTTTTGATTGTGCATTTTTTTTTAAGAGAAACACACGACATGATTATTTCCTGATTTATAGACTTAAAAAATTTATTTTATGTTTTTCTTTTTGGATACTAGAATTAACTTAAATGCCTTCTGAGTTTGAAGTTAAGCATTTGGACAGTACAAGCTTCATAGGTGTGTGTTCATATGCTTGCGTACTCCACCCGCCTGGCGTGCGTACTCTTACACACCCCATATGGTAAGAGTACGCAACTGCAGCGGTTCAGAAAATGTCAGTTTTAGACCACTTCCATTTACGCTGAAGGATCGTTGCCCCATGGGTTGATGGCTAATTCAATGAACTTTAATATTCCCTATTTGCGATTTCTTTATTTCAAATATTAAACAAATGAGAGCAAGGAATCCACTAAGTGCGTACTCTTATACGACTTCACCCTAAGTGCTAGTCACTGGCGTCACTCCTGGGTATGAATCACGCCCTGGCGATATTAACCCGCGCCCCAGTGGCGGTCTCAGCCAACTTCGCCCTAGTGGGGGGGGGGCATATGTTACCACCCACCTCTAACTCAAAAACTAAGAGGGCTAGAAAGACGCAGTAAAAAGCACACTGAAAACTTTTTTACCATTTCCTGAAGGGTAAACCCGCCATAGCATGGTAGCTTGACACACAGACGTTTTTTACCACCTTCCAGATGGTAAATTTTACTCTTTCATGAAGCGTAAACTCGCCAGGGAGGGGTAATATGACACACAGACGTTTTTTACCATCTTCTGAATGGTAAACTCTTTTGATTTACTCTTGTCTAGAGTGTAACATTTTTTGGGTTACACTCTTTGAAAGGGTAAATCTTTAACGGAACCCTTTTTTAGGGAGTAACGCATCATCTACTCTGTGCTTTACCCTCCTACAGAGAGTATATTCTTATGGCCTACCCTTTGTCACATGGTAATGTTTACTCTTTCCTTTAGTGTAAACCCCCCAGAGGATGGTAACAGACCCACAGACGCTTCCTTCAGAAGCTTCACGAAGCTTCTGTTAACCGGAGCTCACCAACTAAAAAAAAATGTTTCAAGAGCAACAATGTAGGTATATTTGGCTTCCGTACAAACAATACGAGGGGCACACCAACCATGAACATTGTGAGACTCTTCACTTATTCATACAAATTTATACAAAGCGTTCAGCAATGCACAAGCGGTAAATAAACACCACGATACAACTTGAATGCAATTTGAATATGAATACAAGACATTCAGCGCCCTCATATTGGATTAGGCAGAGCGCACAATATTTGAAGTGAGCGACGGCGTTCCTGGGTGGTCGCCCGTCTGCGTGAGATAATGAGACTGGATCACTACAGTGCAAGGCACTGTCAAAGGCAAGTCAAAGTCACCAACAAAATGCATAAACTTGTAGCATCACAACAAAATTAATGTACGTACTCACAACACTATGCCACGTGGCCGTGCACGGGGTCCTGTTAACCAGGTCAAATTAGCACCACTCAACGGCACGCAATGCTCTAGCACATCGGTACTTACAATAAAATGTCCACAGAGGCTCTATAGGCGATGAACAACACACAAGCACAATCACCAACGGCCACGCCGCGCGGCACCGACACTGCTCACATCCGCTCTCGGAGACCAACGGCCGAAAACTGACAGATGCGCGCGGCCTTCAAACCGCAAACGGCCGATCTCGTTTCTGATTGGCTGATTGTTTCCATTTCAAATATCATCTTCACGAGGGTAAACAAGATCCACGCATGAAACGACTATCTGTACCCGAGTCAAGATACCCAGGAGGAAAGAGTTTTCGTGATGTTCTGGATCGCGAGAGTAATATTGATATTTACATGGTAATAATACTCTTCGCTGGCGAATAAGTTCATATTAACCACGTACCGTTACTATGCACATAATGGTAGCAGCGAGTTACCCTTTCAATATACTATTATCTTGCGGGTTTGATGAAAATGAACTCTCCAGGAGGTAGTAAAAAAGTTTTGAGTGCATGAGTCGATAGCTCTTGATGCGTACGTTTGAAAGTATTTCGATCATTTTTCATCTTAGAGCAATATTGGGGTCACCAGAGGTAATCAAAGGTCAAAATTTGCGAATTGTCATTATATTTTTCAGAAAACATGCCATTATCTCAGGAAATATGATAGCTAGGAGAACGCTTGGAAAACCAATCGATAGCTTTTGAACTCTTCTTTTGATACGGCCATCATCAAAAATGACCTCAGGTCAACGGTTTAGCCTCCAGAGGGCAAAAACTCCAAAAATGGCTGTTTTTACGAAAAATGTTTTTCGAATATAGCTTTTGACTTAAAACAGCCAGGACATTTCTGTTGCCAGAATCGTGTTCCTCTCGCCGAGACGCGTCGAATGAACTATAATTTGACGTTGAAAGGTTAACTTGAAAATTTGACCTCAGGTCAAGGTCATGACCTGACCGGAAAAGGTTATGTTGCATATCAGTCGATGCGTCTCGGCAAGACAAACACATTGAGGCCAACCCCAGCGTTCTATCTCTATCCGATCGAGAGTTATTGACAAAAACTGTTTGTAGCCTCAAATGACCTCGGATGACCTTTCTAGAGGCTATCAGCAAAAACTTCACCTCGGTCGTCACGGGTGGTCCAAGTCATTGTGATTCTGAAATAGTTGGACTGTTCCTATGCGTACACACGGATCTAGAGGCATTTTCGTTTTTCTCCATTGACTTATAATGGAAAGGTCACGCCACTGACCTAACCTTAGGTCACGGATATAAGAAATCCGAGATATACAAATCGTAGGCGCCCATAACATCATGCAATCCACCAAGTTTCAAACCTCTCTGACAAACACTGCAGCCTGGACATGATTGCAAACTTTTTTTTAGGCTTGGTCAGTTAACTTGACCTGGTGACCTGACCTGACATGACCTAGGGTCAAAAAATTTACACATTGTCCAAAATTGATGTGCGAAAAGCTAACCCAAGCGGATTCACACGCAAAAAAACGCGACAGGGTGGTAACATATGCCCCCCCCCCACACTGGGGCGAAGGTTAATACATAAGTATCATTTTAGCTAGCCCCATAACATTTACCTATTTCCACTTTGCATACACACTGATGCAGCCTATTTCTCAGGCGACAAACGGAGTGAGAGAAATAACCGTTTCATAAGTCTCCATTATCACCGAGTGGCGCGTATACCATCGGCTAACTGGCATCAGTGCTCGACTTTGCCAGATTAATTATCCCCGAAATCTGGCCGGAACAGCGGACCGAGATGATATGTTGGCCATCTCAGTCCGTATAATGGTGATATTTTTCAGCCGGGAGGCATTTCACGGCTCGGTTAGCACGAGTGCGGCTTTTGCGGTGCGCCAAAGCACGGTGCCGCCGGAGCAGAACGGTCCCCAGTTTCGAAATCTCGTCCGACATCTATAGAGGAAATGTCGGAGCGTTCAAACTTCACCGGTTTGGTCGAAATGTCCGATGACATCGCTCGCTAGAGATGGATATTAACGTCGACTGTCTGATGTATTGCGCCAAGTTTGTCTCTTTTACAGATTTATGTCCTGACGCTGTAGAAGAGTTGGACCAGTCATATATCTTTCCGGGCAAAGTCCTCAATGAGGGCCGTACTGAAAGGCGAGCATTGTTCTATTTACCAGCAAAGAATTCATTGCAGTGCAGCTGGCAAGCTGATTCTTCAGACTGCATGATGTTCTTTGTAGTTATACTATATACAAAAATGTGTGACGGAAAGTGTTCCAGTGTTCGTAAAATGTGCTTCATAAAATGCTATGTTCGCTCACCCATTCCCGGAGCAGTTTTAGATTGGGCAGGTCTATTATGTTGATTGTTTCCATTCATGTTTTTGGCATAATTTCATACAACATAATAAGTTTAAAATAAAAGGCAGTGAAGACACTCGGTTGCAGATGGACAGCGGTTAACAAGAGTTTAAATAGTAGCTGTATGAGTATGCTACCCATATACATATTACCCATATACTTTAACTAATGCATTTACCAATGTAAATGCATTAGCAAATATGCTACAAATAATTTGAACATATTTCAGCAGCCACATATCTTCCTTTCGCATGCCTCCCATAACCTCTAGGAATGTGAATACCCAACGTCGAAATACTTATTGCCCGACAAGTAACCAGATGACAAATACAAACTACCTAAGCCGTGTGTTGCCACTGCACCTTCGGTGAGTTCCTATCACTCCACTATTTCTCGTAGGAACTACGCCATTAAACTATGTAAGAGCATCTCCTGTAGCGCACTAGTTTTGATTGGAAACGCTCTGCTTAGAACTCCGATCACGATCTCGGCATTTAGCGTAGCGTCGCGCTTCCGAACGGCTGGCCTTTCAAACCCTTTGAGCGCATTCTTGTCCGGAGCGCGAGGGCACCAATCACAATCTGCTCACATGCCTCCTTGCAGCTGGCGAGTCGGCCAACAAAAATCCACTTAGCATAAACATTCCGACTGAATGTGGGAGCGTCCCACCATTAGCACTACTGCGAGCCGTCAATGGATGGTCGAGGGGGACTGCCAATAGGGGAGGCCTCCGCCCAATGGCCACCAGACTCCCGGGGAGGCGTCCCAGAGACTTCCCTTCTGGACCGTGTGTCCCGTTGGTAATTTATGTGTCTGGAGGCAGGCGGACCACAACGAAGAATCAGAGGGAGCCAGTCCTCACCGGTCACGCACAAGTTTGTCGGAAGGGGAGGGGGAGGGGGCAGACAGGGGAAAGACTGTGAGGGGCTCAGGCAAGTTCCGGCCACGTTGAAAGGCTGAACGGCACCGGATGGGTCCAGGGTGATCTGTGGGGAGCTCAGCCCTCCCAACTCAGTACAGCAGTGGTGAGAGGTGTCATTGTTACTCAAGGGCAGGCGCTTTTGTGCAGTACAGTTAAAATTGTTTTCTGGCTTACTGGTGCACAATGTTATATTTCTGAGGATTTTGAATCAAACTCATCGGCTTCTGGGGCATTGTGACAACATCACACCCCACATTCAAGCACGACATTCTGTTGAAAGGCATATGTGAGGAACTGAATACAACGGTCAATCATTTTCAATACGGGTTACTTCAATCAACCGCAGCGGTCATATGTGATTATCACAAAGCTGTCTGGTCAATTATTTCATGGTCAGAGTGAGGACTGAAGCTGTTTGAAGAGTGTAAGTAATGAGTGTATAAGAGTGAAATAACAACTATGTGACGCGTAGCTTCTCATTTCAAGGAGCAGTGACACTGAAAAAGAACGGTATCAGAAGCGCTGAAGACGGAACAAGAGCAGCATGAAAAGAGCAAGGGAACGACCGGAAAAGCGGTGAGAGAACAGGAGACGGTGTTGTTGCCGAAATTCCTCCTAAATGGAAGACAAGAGACCAGTGATGGGGGACTGTCGGATCGACCGATGGAGGAACGGGAACGCTACAGGGAGGAGAGGGTGAACACAGAGGGACGTCACCGCTGGCGTCGTCACTGTCCTTCCGACACCGGGGAGGGCGCGCAGTACCGTCGATATTGCCATTTGGGAGCAGGGCTGCGGAGTCGATGGATTTTCGGCGACTCCGACTCCGACTCCGACTTCGGCTTTCAAAAACCAGCTCCGACTCCGACTCCGACTCCGGGCAGAATTGTCGACTCCGACCGACTCCAACTCCCGACTCCGACTCCGCAGACCTAGCAGGGCTGCGGAGTCGACAGATTTTCGGTGACTCCGACTCCGACTCCGGCTCGGGTTTCTAAAATCGACTCCGACTCCGACTCCGACTCCGGTCACAACTGTCGACTCCGACCGACTCCGACTCCGACTCCGACTCCGACTCCGCAGCCCTGTTTGGGAGACATGGTAACATGGCCTAATTGGCACACGACATGACGGTCGGAGGAGCGCCGACATGGAAAATTACTTACGCCGCCCGGAAATGCTCGATACCATCCATTTTTTATGTCACTGGTATTCCTCTTGAGTGTTGTTCTGTTCTTGCCTTCATGTGTGTACAATGTGCATTACATGTACGATGTGTAATCACATGTGCTGCATTAGCTGCTATATTAGCATGGCTCCAGACCACCGTGCTGTCTTCCGTTTGAGAGGTAGGGAGGGAAGTACTTTCATTGGAGGCATAAGTGCGAAGGCGAATTCTGAGGCGTTTGTCACAAACATTTTTCAAGTTTTAAAGCGTTACAGTAACCCACAGTCACCAGAAATCTGCTTTTCCCTAACGACTCTGCTTAAGCACACAGCTCCGCACGCCTCTGCCACATCCAAGCCTCGTGTCGATTTAGTATCCGAGTTTGTGTACTAAAGCCTGTTTGACACCTCGCGCACTTAACTAATCAGTAATCAAATTAGAGCTCCATACTGCCGGCCGGCGGCAAGCTAACAAAATCGATGACTGCTCGCCGGTGGGGCGGGGCTGCAAACACATTCCCACGAGTTGAATACTGTTCAGATGGGGGGAGAAAGAGTAAGAGAGAGAGAGAGAGGGGGAGGGAGAGAGAGAGGGAGAGAGAGGAAAAGAGAGAGAAAGTGAGAGAGAGGGTGAGAGAGAGAGAGAGAGAGAGAGAGAGAGAGAGAGAGAGAGAGAGAGGGAAAGAGAGGGAGGGGAAAGAAAAGGAAATAGAAAGGAAAGGAAGTGAGGGAGAAAGAGAGAAAAATTACACAAATAACCGTTACGAGAAAGAGAAAACGACATTGATGAGTTTCTGTGTGTCGCCAAGTGACGAATAATATTGAAAGCATTAGGAAAATGTCTGTGCATTGTGCAATTGCATATCACTGGTGACGCCAATGCCCAGTCATAGCGGAACACCAGCTTACCGTGAACAAGCATCTAATCGCCCGACCACCGTCGTCACAGATGACTCACGGCTCCCAGCAGACGCAGTGCCGGGCACCTCCCGCGTTCGAGACACCTCGCGCGGGGTGCCTGTGTGATGTGTGCACTGTGAAGTCTGTTTGTTGACTTGTCTGCAGTTGGGAGCTGCCAGGAGGTCCCGGGCTTTCAGCTGCGCAGGGGTCTGTCTCGATGTACATATGTGTGGTCAGTCCAGGGGGTAGGATGGTGAGTAACCGCCGCTCAGTGATGGGTATAGAGGAGCTGACTGTACACTGTGGACTGCAGGCTGTGTGTCATGAGGTTTGCAATCTACGGGCTGCGTATTCTGTAGGGTGAGAACTGTGATAATGTGTCTTACGAATATATGAAAATAGAGTTTGTAAAGTGTATATGTGTGCCCTACGTAGTCCATTGTGTGTTGAAGCTTGTGTGGCAGATTGACAAGTCTTGAATTGACTTCAATCACCATATCGTATATCGAATATCAAAAAAAGGTTTCGTTATATCATCAAATGAGTCTGTGGTACATACGTGCCCTGATCACTTTGTTGTGTGCATTTTGGTTGGTCCTTCGTTTTCATGGATAGTGCCGTGTGGAACGTAGACTAGTTGCATTGTCTTACAACGTCTTCATAAACTTCTGGCCATAGTGCGTTACATAAGCAAATGAAGGGTAAGTACATGAAATGCATGCAAGATCACGAACCAAATCACCTCTGAAATGTAGGCATGTCCATACTAAGGGTAAAATAAAGAAACAAAAATATATATCATAACACTTACTTTCAGTCATCATTGGGAAGAAAAAGGTGCTTGCAAAGCACGTTGCTGATATATACGTTACGTAAGAGCTAAATCTAGAGCCAGATTTTGATATCCTAAAAGCCTCTCCGCGGCTCTGAATGTGTCAAGTGGACCTCAGGGAATTATAGTGGCGATTCGTTAGAGTGTAATGACAACCAAGCTCTACATACATTTCGTGAAGTAGGCTTAACCACCTTGATGGCCCCCATAGCCGGGGTATTATTGGAATAAATGTTGTCCAAGTGATATTACCAAAATGGAACTTGATTGGCGTCACGAAGACACTTAGTGCTATTGCCCCCGCTGAATTTCAAATTGCATGTTCCTTTGAGGGTGAATCCTGGTTTAACACATTTAATCATGGCAGATTACAACCCAACATGTTTCTGATTACTTACACGACTGTAATTTGTGTTGAATCCAAATGCGTACGACACTTTCAGATACTTTAACGGAATATGGTGGAGGTGCGTCAGTCATTGCTTTTGTACTTTGTATGATCTGTGCAAATTCATCATTTATTTAAGGTATGGCAGTTGGATTTGAGCTTTGGCATCTAAAATAGCATTCAAAATGACTTATCAACGTATGCAGGCGATCAAACGAAAATGTACATGACCGCGTCTAGCAGCCAACAGACCTGTGACAAATGTCACGGGCCTTACAATATTCATATCAGAAAATTGAATAACGAATTAGGTGTTTTATGCTCCCCGCTGCACCATCCACCACCCGCCAGCACCACCATCAGCACCACGGCCAGTCTCTCCTCTCCGTCTCTATCGGGCTGCCCTGGAGCAATCAACCCGACCACTATCTCCTCTCGGAGCGGCAATCATCCTCAAAGAGAGCCGGACCGACGCCGAAGCCCGGCCACCACCAGCTCCTGATGAAGACCATTCAGGTGGCGTTCGCCGCCGCCGCGCCGCCCCTCGGCTGCGGATAGCGCAAAGCCACCCTGAATGCGGCCCGTGAGCGGATCAGTGCCCGGGCCGGCCCGTAGGCAAATGAGCGGTCGGGGAGCGGCCGCTGGGCTAATCTTTCCGCCACCGGCGCTGCCACACGCCCGGCTGAGGTTAGAGCAGAAATGAGAACGGCGGCAGGGACAAGTGTGGGGCAGGCGGGACAAGTCGGAGGACGCAGGCAGGTGGTAGAGGTGATGTTAGTGAGTATTGATCGCAAATATGTATCATTTCAACGCCTATAAAAATGAAGCGATGTCTGCAACTACAATTGGAATAGTAGCCAATAACCTCACTATTAAAAAAATTACCGACGAGGCTGCAAAGCAAAATTTTCAATAAATTTTGGCTCTATTTTTTAGCATGAGGCTGTTGACTACTATTCCAATTATTGTTACAGACATCGCTTCATTTTCATAGGAGTTGAAATGATACATAATTTGCGATCAATACTTACTGATATCATCTCTACCACCCGCCTGCATTCTCTGACTGAGGCCTACACTTGTCCCTCCCGCCGCTCTCATTTCTGCTCAATCTCAGCCGGGCATGGCCACAGCGGTGGCGGAAAACTAGCTCGGGAGCCGCTCCACCACCAGCCATTAATATTCACTCCAATCTTTTTATCGTCAGTCCGCAATGCCAACATTGCAGGTGGGATTCATCTGTCGGAGTTTGTTGAAACGATCGACCGGTGCTCCCAGGGGCCCGGCGGGGACCGCGGCCGGCGTCGGCCTGTTGCCATAATCACCAATTTCCCACACACTTCAAACGGCTGCCGGGCCGCCGGCCGGAGATTTGCATAAGCTCCAGCCCTGCGGACCCGCGCGCCGGGAAACAGGCGGGGGGGGGGGGGGAGGGGAAGACGGAGGGAGCGGGCCACGACCAGACGCCAGTCACTTGGGCTAAATGCACTGTATTTGCAGCTACTACTGTATATTAAAACACGCAGCCCCTTTCGCACTTAACAGTTTGTTACTGCACTTAAGTCTTTAGTTCTTGCCACATACAAACATGCATTTTCTGCAATCTGCACCCCCTTCCCCTCAGTGCCTAGTAGGTAAATGCAATATCAATTAACCCGCGCATGACGGGGGGGGGGGGGCTCTACAGAGCCCTCCTACCGTTTTTCGGCAATATCTTCTAAATCGTTTGACGGATCAACACGACACTTGCGGTACCTACAGCGGCATCAATTCCACACCTTGCATTAAAATTTCAACTTTCTAGCTACCATAGTTTGGCCGGAAATGACGTTAGAATGACGTCGTGTCGGCCGATTTTGATGCAAAATAATGAATTACGGCAAACGCTCTCAAGAGCTTAGTTTTAAAGCTAGATCCAATTTATCTGCATCAGTGGGCTACAAATACACGTAGCTATCAAACTGCTATCTGGAATTCTCGAAATTTTGAAAACTTAAAAAAATGTTTTTACAATTATAAAAATATGTTTTTTTTATTTTTCAAAAAGTTTTAATTCACTGAAAACACTTTGGAAGAACGTTAAGAACGTACAGGGGTATTTAGACCCCTGTGGGGTAAAATGTTATGCCACCGTTTTTCAGAACCCCCATGGTTCTTCACGTAGACGGCTTCGCATTCTCATCAAAAGAATCCACACGATTCTTCCAAAGACTCTTATGAGGTTTAGGGTTTATAATAAGAGCATTCTTAGCACCTAGATAAGAACCCCAAAGGGTCTGTGAAGAAGTCCCTGAGGTTTATAGGGAAACCACCCAGTGTTCTGAATATCGGTTGTAGAACCCTTTCAGTTCTATTGCAATACCGCAAAATTCCCGTTCATTCGTCTATTGAACCTCCCATGCATGGCTATCGACCTGCGCCGTCACATCTGCTGCGCAAACACAGTATTTGATACACCTGAAAAATGTATTACCTTCCTCTTTACTATGAGCAATCAGCCTGCAAGTCTCCAGTCAGGAACAACCAGCCCGCAACCAGCCCATGCGATCAGCCCGCAACCAGCCCGCATTCAGCCTGCGATCAGCCCGCAACCAGCCCGCATTCAGCCTGCGATCAGCCCGCAATCAGCCTGCAGGAACGCTTTCCCCTCGGCCGTGTCACTTGCCTTACACATCCAAGCCAAAGAACTCCAGAGCCTTTCGGGCATGTTTAATTATTCAGGTTGATTCCTTCACGCTCAGGGTTGCTTTCTGTACAAATATGAACACATTTTTAGCTTTAGCAAGTGGATATTTTCCCAAACACAGTATGCGCTATCGCCCATGTCAGCAGCGGGGTGGCGATATCGCATTCTCCCAAATCACATACAGTTTCTCCTTCCACCACCAGCTTCAAGCTAGCGTTTTCGACGATGTCGACGTATCCGCGCGCCAGGACGCTCTCCTCAGACTCCAGGGCCTCAGTCAGAGCGGAGATGGCCTCGTCCCCTAGAATGAAGAAATGAAGAGCGTTATTCAACAGGCAGGGAGTAAAGAAACTTAGATTAACCCTCGCATGTGTGCGGCGTTTGCCAGCTTCTAATGTGTAGGGGGGGGGGGTCGGTTGGACCCCCCCCTTGCCGTTTGGCCCCTGATCGAGCTAGAGCTTCGCGGAAAAAACGAGCGTGTTGCCCGTGACGAGAGGAAGCCGATGATACCCAATTTTAAGGTCCTAGGTCATTGGTTGACCTTCCAGGTCAGGTCAATGACCCAAAGTCGGGAAAATCGGGACCTGTTAGAAAGTCGTAAAGTGTGGCTGCTAAGGGGTTTTTCGGGGTGCTGATCACGAATATCGTGTTAGTTTTGATCACAGATGATGTCTTGAAGCATTTAGACCAGGTCGGGTCAGGTCAGGTCAGGTCAACCAGTAGGCGTCGTGACGGGTATTCGTAGTACGTGTCAACCGCCTCTGACAGCTTCGTAACATGTTACGAAGTCACCAAAACTACTTCGTAAATGTTCAAATGGTTGCTAAATTCGAATTCAGCTCCAAAAACTAGCCTAGAAACATGTAAAACTCGAAAAAGTGACCAGAGGTCACCCGAGGTCACCAAAGGTCAATGACTTGACCTGACCTTCAGGTGACCTTGACACACACGGGAGTAACATCAAATCACATGTTTCAACGTTTGAAACCACGAAAAGCTTGCAAACACGCGGCTAGTGCGAGCCGACATACGCGAAATCGCGATTCCGGCCAAACATGGTCTCGGAAAAGAGGTCACAGGTCAAAGGTCATTTGGGTCAGGGTCATGAAATTTTCAGGGTAGGTGTAAAATTGATCAATGCGAGGGTACTGAAAGTTTCGTCGCGATCGGCCGCTTTTTACGCGAGTTATTCGCGAAAAACCATGGGGGGGGTCCATCCGACCCCCCCCCCCTACACATGCGAGGGTTAACTTCAGAGACCATGAGCCTACTCCAAAAATAAAATAATGCACTTAACATATAAAGTGCAGCTAGATAAAATATTGCACTAATCAGCAAGAGCATATGTTTATTAAAATCAGCCAAATTTATTGGTACCTAAATCCGTTGACCCCAAAATGGCAAGCTGATTCCATTCCTGATTTATCTTCAATTGGAAGATTTGTCTAAATGCCACATGCATAATTAAGCTATGGGGTATTTATACAACATTTAAATACTTACCGCATTGATTGGTCTTGCATATGAATTTTCTTCATCCAATGCATTCATCCATGCATTTGAAGAGCGTTGTGATATTGTTTATCATTGTCAATCACAAGTAATATAAATAATACACAACACTTGACAAGCCAAAAATTAACCTTATTTCAGTTCTTCAATACCTATTCGATTACTTGCCATTCACCCAATCTTGCACCAGCCGCTCGTCACTGCACAAAGCGTGATCCAACGCGATCGAAAAATGGCGATCGCTTCCGGTGGACGCTAGAACGTGGTACCGCGGGCGTGGTCTTGATGAAAGCCATTATACTGATCAAACCACAACCCCTAGCTTCTTAACCCTCGCATGTGTGCGGCGTTTGCCAGCTTCTAATGTGTAGGGGGGGGGTCGGTTGGACCCCCCCCTTGCCGTTTGGCCCCTGATCGAGCTAGAGCTTCGCGGAAAAAACGAGCGTGTTGCCCGTGACGAGAGGAAGCCGATGATACCCAATTTTAAGGTCCTAGGTCATTGGTTGACCTTCCAGGTCAGGTCAATGACCCAAAGTCGGGAAAATCGGGACCTGTTAGAAAGTCGTAAAGTGTGGCTGCTAAGGGGTTTTTCGGGGTGCTGATCACGAATATCGTGTTAGTTTTGATCACAGATGATGTCTTGAAGCATTTAGACCAGGTCGGGTCAGGTCAGGTCAGGTCAACCAGTAGGCGTCGTGACGGGTATTCGTAGTACGTGTCAACCGCCTCTGACAGCTTCGTAACATGTTACGAAGTCACCAAAACTACTTCGTAAATGTTCAAATGGTTGCTAAATTCGAATTCAGCTACAAAAACTAGCCTAGAAACATGTAAAACTCGAAAAAGTGACCCGAGGTCACCCGAGGTCACCAAAGGTCAATGACCTGACCTGACCTTCAGGTGACCTTGACACACACGGGAGTAACATCAAATCACATGTTTGAACGTTTGAAACCACGAAAAGCTTGCAAACACGCGGCTAGTGCGAGCCGACATACGCGAAATCGCGATTCCGGCCAAACATGGTCTCGGAAAAGAGGTCACAGGTCAAAGGTCATTTGGGTCAGGGTCATGAAATTTTCAGGGTAGGTGTAAAATTGATCAATGCGAGGGTACTGAAAGTTTCGTCGCGATCGGCCGCTTTTTACGCGAGTTATTCGCGAAAAACCATGGGGGGGGGGGGTCCATCCGACCCCCCCCCTACACATGCGAGGGTTAAACCCGATGCTAGTTCGTGCAAAACCTTCAAAGAGTTTATCTTTCGCGCGCTTTGTGTGACGTAATATCACGTGATATAGGGAGAACGAAGAAGAACCGGTGTTGGTCGAGTTGAAGCCCCCTGGGGCCGCTAAGACTGCACGCGAAGAAGCAGCATGTGTCTTCGGTCTATGTGAAACACTATGTGTGTTCTTCATGAACCAGACGTTCTGCTTCGCCTCTAAGCCAGTTTACCCTAATACCCAAAAAACCTAAGTGTGGAATACTTTAACCCTATTAGTGGCAGGCTCCTGGCTACCCCCTATTAGTGGCAGGGGGGGGCTGTTTACGACCCCCCCTTGATATCTCGAGATCTAACGGGCCGATTTTCAAAATTCAAACGGCATTCGATTTCGCTCAACGTGATCTACATTTCTAAAAAAATAAAAATTAAAAAATGTCAATAGGGGGGTAGAGGGGGGGTAAAAACGGGCAAATACAGATACATTTTAGACTGTTTATCACGGCCAGGTTTCTGAACCAATCTTAACGCAACTTTTGCCGATCGATAGAGAATGAACCAGGAATTCACATGGATCCCAAAAATATGCATTTTCAAAAATCATAGGCGGATACAGATCATTGAGATTGGGGGTACACAAAAAGTATAGTAAATAAGGTTTTTGTTGGTACTGTTTCTAAAAATGGTGGTAATGGTCTTGTTATGTTACAATTTTCTTATGAGAGAACGACTACAATTGTATTGGTCATGCATAGGCGGTGTCAGGGCACCTATGTTGGGAGGTAAAACATAACCCCCCTTTTTGGACGCCTGGATCCGCCTATTATAGCAAAAACGTGTCAAAAGAGGATGCACAATAACTGTATATGTTATCACATGATACCTTTCATTCACTGTTCGTAAAACTGGTGCAGCATCGTGATCTTCGCCCAAATGACTCGCTTCACGAATAGGACCCCCCAATTCCCAGTGCTCTGGAGCCGCCCCTGGTAAAGTTATGAACTTGAAATTTTCAGGGAATGTGCCCAATTTAGTTTTAGGAAAAGTCAGAAAATTTCAGCATCGTAGCTTCAGCGGTTTCGGAGATATTCCCGAAAAACCTGAGGGGTGGATAAAAACAACCCCCCCTGCCACTAATAGGGTTAAGATGCTTTTGCATTACGTTCTTTCAACTTGTTTTCAGTGTTTTACGCAAAAAACGGAATATATGTGATAGACCACACACTGATGAACTACTCTAGCAACTTTTACCCAATATCTTCAAAAATAGCCAAGTTGATTGTTGTCAAAATTTTACAATTATATATTTTTCAAAACAATTTTTCAGTATGGTTTTGACATCGTACAGTAATATAAATGGCACCATCGTGTTTCTGAGCTCAAACTGCATCTGATAGGCACCTTATTTGTTGAAAAAAAAATCATTTTCAAAATTTGACCTTTTCTGACCTGAAAGTGGCCTGACCTCCTGTAAATTCAGCTGAAAATGACCTCAAATGACACAGACGACATTATTTTCGAAACCTACGAGTAAAATTGACCACAAAACATGCGCCACGTGACCGATACGTGATGTACAATTTTGGTGACCTAAGATGGCCTTGACCTGAAAATTAGAAGTAAAAGCTCGGTTCCCTGAGGGTATCTAAGGCATATATCAAGGAGTGAGCAAACCAAAAATGAGCCTGGTCGGACTTGTCAGCCGGCGGCCAGAGCCTTAATTGTGAACAAGCAAAAATGCGGATAATTTTTACTTTGACCTAACCTGTGACGTCGTCGGTGACCTCGAGGTCATTGAAAGTAGGTTTCGTTCGACAGTTTTTCCAGGACTATCAGACACCGTTTGAACTTTGACGATCGGCCCAGTGGTTTCGGAGATAGGAGGGGGCTCTGGAGAGGGGCCCCCTCCCCCCCCCCCCGCCCTCAGTCACTCGCGTTATGGAAAATACCCCAGTCATGCGCGGGTTAAAAAAGAAGTATTGTCTACGTTTTGTGCAGCCAATGCCTCACCCGAGAGGGAATGCTGATATTATGAATAAGAGTTAACAACAAACGGAGCTTGCTCTCGGTCCCCCATTCATTAATTATAAATGTATCTAAAGAGTGGCCAGCGAGTTTTATTTCAGAACTTAAAGATATCCTTTCACTAACAAAATAGTGAATAAATCTTTATTTACATATTTATAGAAAAAGATTGATATACGTCGGTGGTTAAGATGTTTATTTACACTCAGCTCGCACTCTGTGTGCATTTGTGCCAGTCATTATCCTTCCAGAACTAGTTAGAAAGTTTGCGCCGTTGTCAGATAAGCACTGACTGCAAAATTCGCCGCATGCTTTGAATGTTTTGCATCTCGGGCTATCCCCGCCCCGATATTGAGTTAGCTATATTAACCTTATTTCTATTTTATTAAATACTTAACAGTTAACACGCAACATTGGGCTGCATTAATAGCAGGTTTCCAACGCCCGGGCTGGCTCACGCTTACGCACGATGAAAAATGCTCACATTTTTCTTACCGGATGACATTATTAGTGTGGGGTCTACCATGCAAAGGTAATTGAAAAATTTGCGTAGAAGAGCACTTACGGGATACGCACAGCAATGCAGAAAATGAAGTCAACGCATGTGACGCAAATTCCTGAACTAGTTGCGTGCAGACTTCATGCAAGCATAACAGGGTTGCATTTACATAGAGAGGTTATTGCAGACTGGTGAAGGTTGATACCTTCGTAACTCTGTGCAGACTGGTAAGACCCAGGCATTTCTGCTGTTTGACACAGTCGGTAGGTTCTTTCCGACACCGATATGGTATCGATACCGGAGTGAGTCCCGGCCCCACGAGAGGACAGCGGGTGCGTGTAATAATTCGCCGGCAGCCTGAGGCGTGCGCGTCAGAACCAATATCGGAAATGGCAGCTGCGCTCACGTAGTCGCGCCGACCGGCTTGACATTTCGGCTCGGCGCTGCGCGGTATAGCAGCCCCGACTGGAGAGAGGAGGTAGCCCTAGCCCTGGAGAAATCCCAGGCCACTGCGCCGATATGGAAGTTTCGGCGTTCCATCAGCTAGTGGGACCGAGATGCCACCAGCACAGGTGCTGTTTCGCCAAGGGGGTGGTGTCTACTGTCTACTATTGCAGCGACTGAGACAGCGAAAGAAGTCTTTTTGATGCCAAAATTATCGAAATAATTAGAAATCATTCATGATCAAATAAAGTGCGTTGTGAATTATGCACTTTAGTTGTATTATGATTTATAATCCCTAAATCCCTATTCAATTAGCATAATGCGATTCTTTTTCATTACTTTTCAAAGCTTGACATTTGTTATACTCATTTCCGGAGATATTTATCGGTATCAATATGCAGTACCCATGTGTGTATACGCAACCTAAAGTCGATCAAATTACAGGAAAATCCAATATCATCGCGCCTACTGCCTGTAACGCATTCCTCGATCTCATTGGTCGATCAAATGCAATTCCGCAAATGCCTAATGAAAACGACAAGACGGAAATGAGGCGGAATGGAGTGATATTAGATCGGGCCATTTTCTCATACTCTGGTCGTATGACCAATTATGGCGTGACGCGTCGATTCATCTCATGCCATCAGCGCATCTTGATTATAGCGACAACTGCAAGGATAGATAAGCCAGTTGAAAGAGACAAAGGTGAAGGAATGCCTCCTGGATCACCAGACTGGAGTATAAGATGATCCCATGGGTGTCGATTTGTATACCTTTGGGGGTGCTGCAGCACCCCCAATGCTCAAATGAGCACCCCCAATGGTTTTCCGGGCACCCCCAATGGTTTTGTCCCTCAATAACTCTGCTTGAGGAAAATAATTGTTCTGCAGTATAGTTCACTACTAAAAATAAAACAATTACGCAATTTACAAGGCATGAAATAAAGATGTAAAGAAAAGAAAATTTAGATTTAAGAAGAAGGGCGAAAAAAACGTTAAGTTGCAAAGATGGTGTGGGTCCGTCGTACACGGGTGTCGGACCCTTAGAGCTGCTGGCGCGTACCCTTTACAAGCCGGCAGGGGGCTCCAGAGACCGGCGACGGGCCCTCAGAGGCCGGCAAAGGGTCATCAGAGGCCGGTGGTATGTACCTTCAGAAACCCTGTGGGGTCATCTTTAGAGACCGGAACGGGCTCAGGCGCTGATGGGGCCCTCAGAGTCGCCGGTGTGGGGCCTTCAAATGTCACCGGTGGCAGGGTGGCCGTCACATGCGCACTTGTGGGGCCTTCAGAAGCTACGATGTTGGGCCCTCAAAGCCGCCGATATAGGGCCTTAAGAGGCACTAGTGTGGGGCCCTCAGATATGGCAATGTGGGGCCCTCGGACTGGAGGCGCCGGTGTGGGGGCTCTCAGAGACACTGGTTTAGGGCCATCACAGGCGCGCGTTGGGCCCTCAGAACTGCTGTTACGGAACGGATCCTTCATAGGCCGACAAGAAGATATCAAGAGGTCACCGGTGCCTTCAGGAGCCTTGTGGGGTTCTCAGAGACTGGCATGGTGCGCTCAGACGCCGCTGGGACCCTCCGTGTCACCTGTGTGGGGCCGTCAGGGTCGCTGGTAACTGTCAAGGGCCCTCAGAACCGCCCATGTAGGGTTTTTAAAGGTATTGATATAGGGCCTCAGAGTTAGGGGTGTGGGGCCCTCAGAGACGCCGGTGTGGCGCTCAGGGGCGCCGGTGAGGGCCCTCACAGTCGCCGTTATAGGGGCCCTCAGAGAAATGGGTGTGGGGCCATTACAGGCGGGTGTGCAGCTCCTAGAGCTGGCCCCCCAGAGGCCGGCAAGTGGCCCTCAGAGGCTGGCTTGGGGCCCTTATGGAGATCTTAATGTTAGTACTTTTGGGCCCATGAGGTGTTCTTACGAGCCCTGTGGGGCCCTTCTGAGTCCAAATATAGCCAACGTGGACCCTCAGTGGCCAATTGGCGCCGCAGTGCCCCTCAGGCCCGAATAATCCGATGGGCCCCTGAACCTGATGGGGCGGGGGGGGCTCACGGGCCCACCTGGCTACGCCACTGAGGAAAATCGTAAACCCATAAATATCGAATTGCAATCACCTGTTATTTTTTTCAGCGATTATTGTGATCGTCTGATAAACGCCAGAGCCTCGTAGCTATACCGTTGCCTCCCGCGCAATGTCCGCCCCTGCGGACCGCAGGGGCTGCTGCACCGGTGCTAATCGCGGTCATCGGTTTCTGTCACCTTATTACAGAGGTGTCGGGGCTGCTGCCGAGCTGCCGGCAAATGTACGCGTTTTTTTCGGAAAGATGTTTATGTAATGAGGTAGCCAAGTACTAGGACGAGCAGAACGATTTTGAAGAACGTTCAACCTTTGGGAAATATTAGTGGAAATCCCGGGATTATCAGTACCTTATGGGGATACACAACCATGCCTTGTAGGTACGGTTGTGCCCCATGGCAAAGCTACAATCTTTCACCCGGTGCAGGGGTTGAGCACCCCAACCATTTTGAAAAATCGACACCCCTGGATGATCCATAAACAAAGCGATGAAATTCTTACTGACCTAAGCTTCAAAGGTAATCTAGAGCGGTTATTCATTTGAGCGAGAAGATTTACATATCAGCAGATAAGCGTTAAAAAAGTGACAAGCTAGTAAATGTCGGTAGAGTTTATACGATTTGATTGCAGGTAAGCAGGGGTCATTAGAGGTGATTGTGATTCAGCAAATAGGTATGTCTCCAAGATTGGTAAAAGGTATAGTATAAGTGCTTTCGCCTTTAGATGAAGCTGGGTATCACCGAGACCAGAAGAGGTGACTGAAGGTCAGCCAGAGGTCAGTAACTATCGTAGGATGTCGGTCGAGGAATTGAGGTGATTAGATATCAAAAATATCACCAGAGGTCCTAAATTACCAATCAAGTTCATCAAAGCCCACGCAATTCCAGTAGAATAGTCAGAACACATACGAAGTCAGAAGAGGTCATCTGGGGTCACAAGAGTCACCGGAAGTGACCTCACCGACGGCGGATGTCTGCAGTATCGATCTGGCGGCCCCATTCATCTGTCTCCCGGCCGTCTCCGTCCGGCCCAGCCGACCCGACGACCGTCATCGGCCGCCAAAAGAATCCGTCCCCGGTCGGCTCATTTCACCCCGGTGACCTTCATAGCCGCGGGCGGTCGGCCGCCGTGCTGATGGACTCCCTCTCCTCGGTCCCTCTCGCCCCAAACTTTCTCTCTCTCTCTCTCCTCCTCTCTCTCTCTCTCTCTCCTCCTCTCTCTCTCTCTCTCTCTCTCTCTCTCTCTCTCTCTCTCTCTCTCCTCTCTCCTCTCTCTCTCTCTCCTCTCTCTCTCTCTCTCTCTCTCTCTCTCTCTCTCTCTCTCTCTCTCTCCTCTCCCTCCTCCTCTCCTCTCCCTCTCTCTCTCTCTCTCTCTCCTCCCTCTCATCTCTCTCTCT
>NW_024884072.1:0-26200 GCF_019059575.1 Amphibalanus amphitrite | reverse complement strand
CAGCGAAGTAACAAGTCGGTTGAAGAGCGAAACACGACTGTGCCATCGTCATTTTGCGCTTACTGGAAAGCCAGAGAGCTGCCATAGACGATTCAGTCCGGACAAACACGACTGACGCAACAGTTTACTGATAACCGGCAGCCTGATCTCGACAATGGTGACATTTGTTTGCGCCCTAATGCTTCCAGGGACTCGTTGCGGTGAGCAGTCACGCACGCTGTGGTGGCGCCAACACTTTTCTTCCCTTTGGCAGCCGTCGATTTGGAGTAGACCACTACGTCGAGCGCAGTCAGGTTGTTTTTCAAGTTACTGTTGGCGAGCTGCTGCAGTGATCCGGCGACGTGGCATCATTTCATCGGCACAAATATACAAGCAGCGATGACCGGCTGACGAACGGAGCCAACGGGATCTACAACGCATCGATTGCGCTCCTTTCAAGCTACAAATGTCTGCAAACGGACGACAAACCTGGCTCGCAGCTGTCGTTTTCAAGGATGACTTTTGAAAAAGAAGCGTGCTGTGCAGTTTTCAGACAGACAGAGACAGACAGATACGCCAATGGCGCTGCCAGGCGCCGTGTGAAGCCAGAAGCGCGCTCAAAGATGACAGAAGAGAACCGCCAACCGTCGCAGGAACCCGCATGTAACAGTCATCGGTTAGAAAGAGAGCTACCTAAAATATTCCAGCGTCACCGTCACAGTCAATATTCGGGGAAAACTGCAATTCCAAGATATATGCACAGCTCTTCACCTTTTTGAGTCAGCTACACTTCACACATCACGTCACACGTCGTCGGCCGCCGCTCAGTCTCCGCCATCTTGCGGTTGAGTCGCTCGTCGAGCCTCGCACTCCTGTAACAAAGCGGAGGTTCCTATGTAACAGCGGTAATAAATTGGGCCTTCAAGTACATTCAGTTCAATTTTTTTTTGTCCTCCCGGCAAGCCATGAGGCTATAGCCGGGGGAGGGGGAAAGTTAATAGCTGGCAATTGGCCAGGTCTTCCGTTTACGTTACGTTAATGCCGGCTATTTAATTCCGGCCCAAGAACTAAGACAAAGGCCATTTTCAGCTTAGATGATAAATTCTTACGTAAGTGCATTTAGCATCACGCATGTCCCCTGAATCTATTTTTATATACCGTTACCTGGGCCCGCTACATGACGCTACCAGCAGCACTTTTCCCCTTTGCCGCTGGCAAATGAGTGACGATGGTGACCGCCGCCATTTTGAAGTGAACGTTTCAGCGCCGGTTTTTTGGTCTAGCATTGCAATAACTAGGATTAATGCTCTGATTGTCACACAGCAGAAATTGGCGGAAACCTTCATAGTCGGAGGAGGAGACGTCAGACGACACTGGACAAAACACACTCAACACACCCGTCCGCACTCTGCGAGCCGACACAACGGGACAGGGGACGCGCGGTCCCCTGTCGCGGTCTCCCCCTCAATTAGCCGGAGGCGAGGACCGGACCGCCCGCTGCCGGCCGTACAGTCTTTAAAACGGTCAGCGGTCGCTAAATGCCAGTCGGTACGGTCTCTGCTGAAAGAGCACATCGCACGACCGGTGGGCCTTGCATACCGTGACACTTGAGTGGCATCGGTGGCACCCGAATAAAAAATGCCTACAATAATGCCGCCTAATTCCCATGGGAGTCCACGGGATTGGTAGTTTTCCCGAAGAGTCTTCGGAAAAGGTATGTTTCCGTGATAATTATAAGGGTGACCGAGAAGTGACCATAAAAGGCATTCCGAAAAATAGGCCATCAAAGCTTTTTCCCGTGAGAATATTCGGAAACAGGTTCCTCGCCCTTTCTGTACCGTTTTCCGACTATTCTTCGGTAAAGTTATGTTTGCGTGAGAATATTCGGAAACAGGTTCCTCGCCCTTTCTGTACCGTTTTCCGACTATTCTTCGGTAAAGGTATTTTTCCGTGAGAATATTCGGAAACAGGCTCCTCGCCCTTTCTGTACTGTTTTCCGGCTATTCTTCGGTAAAGGAATGTTACCGTGAGAATATTCGGAAACTGGCTCCTCGCCCTTTCTGTACTGTTTTCCGGCTATTCTTCGGTAAAGGAATGTTTCCGTGAGAATATTCGGAAACAGGTTCCTCGCCCTTTCTGTACCGTTTTCCGACTATTCTTCGGTAAAGGTATTTTTCCGTGAGAATATTCGGAAACAGGCTCCCCGCCCTTTCTGTACTGTTTTCCGGCTATTCTTCGGTAAAGGAATGTTACCGTGAGAATATTCGGAAACTGGCTCCTCGCCCTTTCTGTACTGTTTTCCGGCTATTCTTCGGTAAAGGAATGTTTCCGTGAGAATATTCGGAAACAGGCTCCTCGCCCTTTCTGTACTGTTTTCCGGCTATTCTTCGGTAAAGGAATGTTTCCGTGAGAATATTCGGAAACAGGCTCCTCGCCCTTTCTGTACCGGTTTCCGATTATTCTTCGGTAAAGGTATGTTTTCGCGAGTACCTATTATAAGGGTGACCGAGATGTGACCATGAAGGGCATTCCGCTAAATACACCATAGAAGTCAATGTTGTGTGCTACTAGGGAACGATCGTCCGAATTTGTTGCATTGAAATGCTACGGTCTCGGTAAGATTAATAACAAACGTCTCCTAATTATGATAACAACCTCACGAGACAAGCCCGGAATCGTCTATTATTTAAACCCCTTTAAAAGCAAAGCAATTAGGTAAATAATGGAATTCTGGAATACCGCTACCGCCCACCGGCACGACCGCCTAGCACAACAGCTGACAGCCAGGCGACAGCGGCCCCAACCTTATCCTGAAGAATATTGGCAGCGGCTGCCCGCTGCCGGCCGTCTAATCGGCCGTATCTGTGTTCGTGCTGCATTCGTGTGACAATATTACCACCGGCCTATTTCAATTACTGTGACTTACTTGTGCTATGTTAAAGGGACCCTCCCAGTTCCCACCTTCAAAAAAGTTTATGAAATGGCATGAAAGTGATGTCGCTCGGTTCAGAAAGAGCGAAAACGAATATCTACCAAATTTCACCGAAAAATATTCACCGGTTTTCATTTTTCAAGATATTAGACTTTTACTTTTGCTTACTTTTTGGGATCTCCGCTGTTCCTAGCGACTTTATTTGGAAGCAATAGTTTGGCAGCTGAAAGTGCGGCACTTATTGCGCGCAAAGCAGCATATACCACCGCGTGCTACAAAACGTTTTAGTCAAACATTTAAAAATCGTTAGATATCTGCGCTATATTTCCGATTTAAGGCATTAAGGTGGGAGGGTCCCTTTAAGACGTGTCTGTGCCCCATGCCAGCCTTTCCCAGCGCCCGTATAGGCACGAGCCACCGCCCGCAGTGACACCTCGTCGCTCAGGTGGCGCATGCTAGTTCTAACCTCGCTCCCCAGATGACACTAGCCGTCCGCACCAGGGGTGATACTGCACCGCAAGACACATTTAAGAACGGAGAGGCAGCTGCGGCCATGTGGGTGACAACACGTGATCGCCTGAGGCGGTCGGGGTAAAAATATTTTACCCTTGAATGCTGGATGCATGCACTGCGACTTTTTATTATAAGAATGAAGAGCGTGTAATCGACGTGTAAAGCGTGTAAAGGCGTGTAATCGACCGTATCCGGGACGATACGGCGAGGGGGGGGGGTCGTACCCATTTCGTACCCGCCCCCTCCCCCCTTGGCCGGCGCGTATGTAGAAAACCAATAGGTCCGGCGAGGGTTTTCATTATGTTGACTTGCTTAAGCATAAAGGCCTAAGCATAAAGCATTGTGGGGACTCGGAAGGGGTGAGACTAAATGCTTACTTCGAAATCTAAGCTGCGTTGCGGCATTGGCGGTTATGTGCGGCGTGTATGCCGCATGATTAGTAAGCGGCGACCACTAAATTAAAAATTCAATAGCTTCGACCTGTTTTCAATGGATAACACTGCATACCAAAAATGTCCATCGCTCTCGTCATAGGATATTTAGATTTAAATAACTAACTTATCTACATCATTGTTTTGAACCAAATTAATACTCAGCCGCGAACGTATAAGGTATAACCCCTTGCCGTTTCGCTCCTGATCAAGCTAGAGCTTCGCGGAAAAAACGAGCGTGTTGCCCGTGACGAGAGAAAGCCGATGATACCCAATTTTAAGGTCCTAGGTTATCGGTTGACCTTCCAGGTCAGGTCAATGACCCAAAAGGCGGGAAAATTGGGACCTGTTAGAACGTCGTAGTGTGGCTGCTATGGGGTTTTTCGGGGTGCTGATCACGAATATCATGCTAGTTTTGATCACAGATGATGTCTTCATTCATTTAGGCCAGGTCGGGTTAGGTCAGGTCAGGTCAACCAGTAGAGGTCCTGCCAGGTATTTGTAGTAGGTGTCAACCGCCTCTGACAGCCTCGTAACATGTTACGAAGGCACCAAAACTACTTTGTACTAACGTTCATGTGGTTGCTTAATTCGAATTCAGCTCGAAAAAACTGACCTAGAAACATGTCAAACTCGAAAAAGTGAACCGAGGTCACCAAAGGTCAATGACCTGACCTGACCTTCAGGTGACCTTGACACCAACCCTAATGCATGGGGGCAACATCATATCACATGTTTGAACGCTTGAAACCACGAAAAGACTGCAAACGCGCTGCTAATGCGAGCCGACATACGCTGAATCGCGGTTCCGGCCAAACATGGTCTCGAAAAGTAGGTCACAGGTCAAAGGTCATTTGGGTCAGGGTCATGAAATTTTCAGGATGGGTGTTGAATTGATCAATGCGAGGGTACTGAAAGTTTCGTCGCGATCAGCCGCTTTTTAAGCGAGTTATTCGCGAAAAACCTTAGGGGGGTTGCATCCACCCCCCCCCCCTGTGCGGGCGAGGTCATGTTTTGATAGCAAGACTGAAACAGACTTTTTTGGGTAGCCAGGAAATCGCATGCCAGAGCCCATTCAAATTCTTTTATCGGCCTTTATATGCACCAGTCGCATACAGGTACGGGATTTAGCATACGATTTCCAGACAATCGAACGACTGTTTGGAGACAACAAAGGAAGGAATGAGTGAGTTAAGTTGAAAGTATTAATTTGGTTCAAAATGATGATGTAGATAACCTAGTTATTTAAAGCTGAATATCTTATGACGAGAGCGGTTGGCATTTTTGGTATGCAGTGTTATTCATTGAGAACCGGTCGGAGCGTTTGAGTCTTTAATTTAGTGGTCGCCTCTTACTAATAATGCGGCATACACGCCGCACATAACCGCCAATGCCGCAACGTAGCTTAGATTTCGAAGTAAGCATTTAGTCCCACCCCTCTCAAGCTCTCCCCCCGACTCCCTACTCTGAGTCGTTGCCAAGCAACCGTTGGCATGACAACCCATCTGGGCACTCCGATTGGCTAAGGTTTCCCGCCATACCGGGATCACGGATTATGAAGGATGCTCAGTTGCTATATACATATATATATATTCATAAGGAGTCGGCACTCTCCGGGCGGTCCTGTATCAACATTGAAGCAAACCACCGCTCCCTCTGGTCAACCACTGGTTCGGAGTACCGCCGGTAGGTGGCAGGGCACTCTCCGGGCGGCCCTGTATCAACCAACATTGAAGCAAACCACCGCTCCCTCTGGTCAACCACTAGTTTGGAGTACCGCCGGTAGGTGGCAGCACCTCCTTGGCGTTATAAAGTGGTCGATGTAAACGCTGCTCCCTCTGGGTGAGCACTAATTCTCAGTATGTCCGCTAGGTGGCAGCACCTAACTAACCTACTTGGAAGGCTGTTGATTTAATCATCACTCCCTCTGGGTAGATACTAATTCTCAGTATATATGCTAGGTGGCAGGACGTTTTAGGTGAGCGTAGGTTCTCCATTTAACGGTAACCGGACAAAAGATCGTAAAGCAGTCTGAGCAGAAGATCGTATGGCAGAAGATCGCAGGAAGTTGATCGTGGACTCGGAAGGAGAAAACTGCGTCCATATGAAGGACCAGAGATCCCTCTACGTCTCCCGGCCCACCCTCTGTCCGACGGTTGGTTGGCGATATGGACTGCAGAGGTCACCACCGTCCGTGGAGCCATTCAGCCCAGCCAGATGTCTGGCTAGTGGTTGGCGATATGGACTGCAGAGGTCGCCACGGTCTTTCGGCTCGCTGCACTGTGTGCGGCGCTGCTCCGCCTGTGGTGGCCCGTGGTGTAGACATTAGCGGAAATAGCGGGTATTTTGGCCGTTACGAGAAGACATCCCATCACTCTTGTCTCAAGCTCTCCGGAGCCCCGACTCCCTACTCTGAGTCGTTGCCAAGCAACCGTTGGCATGACAACCCATCTGGGCACTCCGATTGGCTAAGGTTTCCCGCCATACCGGGATCACGGATTATGAAGGATGCTCAGTTGCGGCTTAATTTGACTCAACACGGGACAACTCCCGGACACCGTAAGGATTGACAGACTGACAGCTCAGACAGACTGATTGTGATTATGTATGGTGAATTTCTAGTTAATCCAACAATAAATATGGCAGTTAGTTGCCTGCTAAGGGTAAGATGTCGCCGGCTGGAGCGGGATCGGCGGCCGACGCGGGAAACGCGGCAATCACAATTTTGTGTTTACACACTCATAATTCAAATTTTTATCTGCCGATTTTCAAAATTTATGGACCAGAAGATTGCTTGTACATTTCTTAGTCTTCACACAAAATTTTAAGCGAATCCAATGTAATCAGCGATAACGAGCGCGATGTAAAGACGGGACCATCCCGCCCCGGCACAGTCTACAATTCAGGCGGGCGGCGCGCGCGCAACGGCTGGCAGTGGCCGGATGTTTGACTTTACACCGCTATTAGTAGAAAAGTTGTGAGCCGATTTTCTTATTTCTTGCACGAGAAGATCTGCAATTCAATTCTGCACAGGTAGCTGAAATTTCACATCAATATTAGGTTTGCGGCGCGAGTTTTTAGCGAAAAACAGGAGGGGTGCCCCCTTCCACTACGCGTGTTAAAAGGTTCGTTACTCTGTCAACTTTGACCGATTTTTGGAGATTAGGGAAGTAATCTAGCAACACTGACTGACGCGGGTTCCGTACATAATTGAGTGTCCTACACGCTCATTATTTCATCTTAGGGGTCGAACAAATTATGGCAAAGTTAGAGACCAAAAACCAAACACGTTCGGCAAAGTTGGCAAAGTCGGCAAAGCCCATTGGCGGTGATCGCCAAGTTTCAGTTCCGAAACAAACCGTGTTTGAATAGTTTGACTGAAGAATCCCTCAGCGCATCTGCTAATAGGAATGTCAGCTGCCTTATTCTCAATTTTCCTCTCGCCCAACTCACCAATTCAACCAGGTCTCACCGCTCAAGTCATCATTGTGATTATTGGTGACCTGCCACATGCGTACATTAAAAGGCTTCGTTACCCTGTCAACTTTGACCGATTTTTGGAGATTAGGGAAGTAATCCAGCAACTCTGACTGACGCGGGTTCCGTACATAATAGAGTTTCCTACACGCTCATTATTTCATCTTAGGGGTCGAACAAATTATGGCAAATTTTTCAGTAGCGTTAGTCAGTGGCGGCCGCACGGCTTCGTGTTGCGGAGGCCGACACGGCGGTCTCTCGTCGAACATGTGTTGAAGCCCATCAATACAATACTGGCAATACCATATAAATCAACAATACACACAATACAAGTCGATAGTAAACGCCGGTTGCCGTGCCACGCTGCCTCAGACATTCCCGGTAGGTGACAAGCGTAAAACCACTGGTCGTCGCGCGGCCGGCTGTATACGACGCCGCGCTGCCCGGCGCCGTATGTGTTTTCAGTAGCGTTAGTGAGTGGCGGCCGCACGGCTTCGTGTTGCGGCGGCCGTTAAATACGCGTCAATACACGTTCAATGAACGTCACCAAACGTTCAATACACGTCAGTATAATACAAGTCCCATAAGTAGCATCTGCCGAGGCTTCATTTCGTCCAAGTCCGCTATGTAGCAATCTGCAATGGTACTTTTTCTATGTAGCAAAGCAGAGGCAGATGGCCGAATCGCTGAAAAATTAAGTCCACTATGTAGCAAAGCAGAGGCAGATGGTTGAACCGCTGAAAAATTTTAAATCCGTTATGTAGCAATCTGCTTGCAGGCCTGATCCAACTGCACATCTGAAGTTACCATCATGTAGCAGTCTGACAATGTAGCAAAACGAGCATCAGATGCGCTTATGTAGCATAACCTGACATATCACCCTGGTATCGCCCGGGATGACAATCCCTAATGTAGCACATCTGCTCCGAGTCCTTATGTAGCACAAAAAAATGCTACATAGTAGCACCTGCGTATTCATCTGCATCTGCATTTGCTACATAAGGTAGCATCTGCACCTTATGTAGCAACCTGCATCGAATTTGCAGATGCTTCATAGTGGCATATGCATGCAGATCAATGTTAAAATGCTACATAAGGCCATACCGTGACGATACGAATCTTTTCCTCAGACACATGCCTGACACACGACGGTCTAAACCCAGCTCACCCATCATCAGTAGGGTAAAACTAACCTGTCTCACGACGGTCGGTTCCTGCGCCTCATATGCTACATAAGAAAATCGATTTCAGAAAACTGTTTGTAGGGCTATGTAAACCTTTGTCTGCTATAGCTGTAGGCTAAGTTTTGTTTCCTTCCCATTCATACTTTTCTTGTAGGTGACCGTCCCCTGTTGGTGCAATCTGCGTCAGATTGCTACATAAGAATATGGAATGTCAAATATCTAAAACATCAACTATCTGTTTTGAAATATTTTTATGGCACGAGCATGCCTCTCACTTGTACTTTGCTGTCCCACACCTTTTTTTTAACTTAAGCACTTTATCTTCAACAAAAATTCACATGTAACAATTTCTTTTTTCAATACCAAGTTATGAGATGTTGCGGAAGATGCCTTTTTGTCTCGGGATTACGGGCATGTCCGAAGTTGAGTGATGACTTGCCTAAAAGGGCTCCAAAAATGACTTTCCCTGCCACTTATGAAGCAATCTGACATCGCCGCAACAAACATTTATGCTTATTTCTTTGCAAATATAGCTGATTGAAAACCGTGGTAGAGACCAAAAACCAAACACGTTCATGTATCATCGGCAAATTCGGCAAATGCCATTCACGGTGATCGATGAAGCTTAGTTCCGAAACAAACTGTTTTTGATTGGGTTGATTGAAAAATCACTCGGCCCATCTGCTAATTGGAATGTCAGCTGTCTTATTCTCAATTTTCCTCTCACCCAACTCACCAAATCAACAAGGTACCATCGGGAAATTCGGCGAATCATATTGACTGTGAGACTCCGAAGCTGGTGAGAGGAAAATTACGAATAAGGCAGCCGACACTCATTGAATGATCTGCACCGCATTTCTGTTGTTGAGAATGTCCATCTTTTTGCTGCTGAAAACGCCCCTGCCTGAGCCAAGGGCGCTCACACCGTCCCCGGTCTGCGGTCTGTGTGTCTGTCTGCCTGCCACTGGCACCGCGGGGGGTGGGGTAAGGGGTGAGGCGCGACCAGAGCTCCCGGATGTTCCGGCTCACTGCCACGCCCCAGCGCGTCAAACGGCTCGTCTAGTCGGGCCACGTGAGCATGAAACCGTCGACTATCGCGGTCGACGGATGCAACGGATTACAGCTCGTCGCCGTGGCTGTCCGCAGGCAGCCCGAGCCCGGCCAATTTTGTTTTGCCTTTGTGTGTATGATTGATTAATATTTTTTTTTTTTTTTTGGGTGGGGGAAAAAACAAAACGCACAAATATTACAAGCATGCTGTCCAACAAATGCCATTCAACTATGAATAATGACACCACCATGTTTCTCGTGGCGAAGCAGTGCAGTGCCGTAGGCAATGTCTTAGGAGAGGTTACGGGCGAAACTAATCCAAAACCTCGCCGGCGTTTGAAACCACGGTTTCGATAGTTGATGATTGCAGGGGCCAAACGCGAGGGGGAAGTGGGGGTCGTACCAACCCTCCTTGTGCAGTCGAAGGACGTTAAATGGCCTGTGCCGGCGAGGGTTCAGGTTAAGTGGTTATGTATCTAATGCATAATCACTTAACCTGAACTTATTTGATTTACTTTTGCCTGCAATCTGCGATTGCAGATTAATTAATTATCTATTAGTGATAACTAGAATACAGGTTTACGCGATAACTGTATGTTTTGATATGTATGATTAACGGATGCATTAGTTTGGGTGTAGAAACTTGCATTTTTATTGGTATTATTTGTGTAGAACTGGGTAACTGCTTTTGATTGAACTGTAAAGCATGATGGTGATGCATGCGAGTTGTTCGAGCCCTTTGTAAGTTAGGATGTTACTCAATTCAACCCTACCCTACCCTACCCTACCCTTACACTACCCTACCCTACCCTTACACTACCCTACCCTACCCTACCCTACCCTACCCTACACTACCCTACCCCTACCCTACCCTACCCTGCCCTGTCCTGCCCTACCCTACCCTACCCCTACCCCTACCCTACCCTACCCTACCCTACCCTTACATTACCCTAACCTACCCTATACCCTACCCTACCCTTACACTACCCTACCCTACCCTTACACTACCCTACCCTACCCTACCCTACCCTACCCTACCCTACCCTACCCTACCCTACACTACCCTACCCCTACCCTACCCTACCCTACCCTGCCCTGTCCTGCCCTACCCTACCCTACCCCTACCCCTACCCTACCCTACCCTACCCTTACATTACCCTAACCTACCCTATACCCTACCCTACCCTGCCCTACCCTACCCTACCCTACCCTACCCTACCCTACCCTACCCTTACATTACCCTAACCTACCCTATACCCTACCCTACCCTGCCCTACCCTACCCTACCCTACCCCTACACTACCCTACACTAACCTACCCTACCCTACCCGGTAACGGTAGCGCTGGCTTACACCTTCTCCGCCGGCGCCAAGGTTGAAACTAATCAAGGTCACGTTTATTGATGTCCGTGAAGTTAGCGTCAGCAACAGTAACGAATACAGCTTCGGATTCAGAATCACTTCAAAAACTCATATCAGGTCAATTGGGGGACGGGGAGCAAGAATATGACCTTTATTTAGCCCTAGCTCTTACCCCTTACCCTTTAATTGACCCTTAAAGGAAGGGGCGCGTCAAAAGTGCCTCAAGGGTTCGTCTGATCGCCAAAATAAGGGCGGTAATCGATTTCTCGGGTCAATATCTAGCCGCGGCCTTGGGTTCCAGATGTGTGCACCCTACCCCTTACCCCTTTATCGGCCCTTAAAGGAAGGGGCGCGTCAAAAGTGCCTCAAGGGTTCGTCTGATCGCCAAAATAAGGGCGGCAATCGATTCCTCGGGTGAATATCTAGCCGCAGCCTTGGGTTCCAGATGTGTGCACCCTACCCCTTACCCCTTTATCGGCCCTTAAAGGAAGGGGCGCGTCAAAAGTGCCTCAAGGGTTCGTCTGATCGCCAGAATAAGGGCGGTAATCGATTTCTCGGGTCAATATCTAGCCGCAGCGTCGGGTTCCAGATGTGTGCATCTTATCCCTTACCTCTTAATCGGCCCTTAAAGGAAGGGGCGCGTCAAAAGTGCCTCAAGGGTTCGTCTGATCGCCAAAATAAGGGCGGTAATCGATTTCTCGGGTCAATATCTAGCCGCGGCCTTGGGTTCCAGATGTGTGCATTGTACCCCTTACCCCTTTATCGGCCCTTAAAGGAAGGGGCGCGTCAAAAGTGCCTCAAGGGTTCGTCTGATCGCCAAAATAAGGGCGGCAATCGATTCCTCGGGTGAATATCTAGCCGCAGCCTTGGGTTCCAGATGTGTGCACCCTACCCCTTACCCCTTTATCGGCCCTTAAAGGAAGGGGCGCGTCAAAAGTGCCTCAAGGGTTCGTCTGATCGCCAGAATAAGGGCGGCAATCGATTTCTCGGGTGAATATCTAGCCGCAGCGTCTGGTTCCAGATGTGTGCATCTTACCCCTTACCTCTTAATCGGCCCTTAAAGGAAGGGGCGCGTCAAAAGTGCCTCAAGGGTTCGTCTGATCGCCAAAATAAGGGCGGCAATCGATTCCTCGGGTGAATATCTAGCCGCAGCGTCGGGTTCCAGATGTGTGCATCCTATCCCTTACCCCTCAATCAGCCCTTAAAGGAAGGGGCGCGTCAAAAGTGCCTCAAGCGTTTGTCTGATCGCCAAAATAAGGGTCGCAATCGATTCCTCGGGTCAATATCTATCCGCAGCCTCGGGTTCAAGATGTGTGCATCTTACCCCTTACCCCTTTATCGGCCTTTTTGAACCTGAGGCTGCGGCTAGATATTGACCCGATGAATCGATTGCGACACTTATTTCGGCGATCAGACGAACCCTTGAGGCACTTTTGAGGCGCCCCTTCTTTTAAGGGCCGATTAAGGGGTAAGGGGTAAGATGCACACATCTGGAACCCGACGCTGCGGCTAGATATTCACCCGAGAAATCGATTGCCGCCCTTATTCTGGCGATCAGACGAACCCTTGAGGCACTTTTGACGCGCCCCTTCCTTTAAGGGCCGATAAAGGGGTAAGGGGTAGGGTGCACACATCTGGAACCCAAGGCTGCGGCTAGATATTCACCCGAGGAATCGATTGCCGCCCTTATTTTGGCGATCAGACGAACCCTTGAGGCACTTTTGACGCGCCCCTTCCTTTAAGGGCCGATAAAGGGGTAAGGGGTAAGATGCACACATCTGGAACCCAAGGCCGCGGCTAGATATTGACCCGAGAAATCGATTACCGCCCTTATTTTGGCAATCAGACGAACCCTTGAGGCACTTTTGACGCGCCCCTTCCTTTAAGGGCCGATTAAGAGGTAAGGGGTAAGATGCACACATCTGGAACCCGACGCTGCGGCTAGATATTGACCCGAGAAATCGATTACCGCCCTTATTCTGGCGATCAGACGAACCCTTGAGGCACTTTTCACGCGCCCCTTCCTTTAAGGGCCGATTAAGGGGTAAGGGGTAAGATGCACACATCTGGAACCCGAGGCTGCGGCTAGATATTGACCCGAGGAATCGATTGCCGCCCTTATTTTGGCGATCAGACGAACCCTTGAGGCACTTTTGACGCGCCCCTTCCTTTAAGGGCCGATTAAGGGGTAAGGGGTAAGATGCACACATCTGGAACCCGAGGCTGCGGCTAGATATTGACCCGAGGAATCGATTGCCGCCCTTATTTTGGCGATCAGACGAACCCTTGAGGTACTTTTGCCGCGCCCCTTCTTTTAAGGGCCGATTAAGGGGTAAGGGGTAAGATGCACACATCTGGAACCCGAGGCTGCGGCTAGATATTGACCCGAGGAATCGATTGCCGCCCTTATTTTGGCGATCAGACGAACCCTTGAGGCACTTTTGACGCGCCCCTTCCTTTAAGGGCCGATTAAGGGGTAAGGGGTAAGATGCACACATCTGGAACCCGAGGCTGCGGCTAGATATTGACCCGAGGAATCGATTGCCGCCCTTATTTTGGCGATCAGACGAACCCTTGAGGCACTTTTGACGCGCCCCTTCCTTTAAGGACCGATTAAGGGGTAAGGGGTAAGATGCACACATCTGGAACCCGAGGCTGCGGCTAGATATTGACCCGAGGAATCGATTGCCGCCCTTATTTTGGCGATCAGACGAACCCTTGAGGTACTTTTGCCGTGCCCCTTCTTTTAAGGGCCGATTAAGGGGTAAGGGGTAAGATGCACACATCTGGAACCCGAGGCTGCGGCTAGATATTGACCCGAGGAATCGATTGCCGCCCTTATTTTGGCGATCAGACGAACCCTTGAGGCACTTTTGACGCGCCCCTTCCTTTAAGGGCCGATTAAGGGGTAAGGGGTAAGATGCACACATCTGGAACCCGAGGCTGCGGCTAGATATTGACCCGAGGAATCGATTGCCGCCCTTATTTTGGCGATCAGACGAACCCTTGAGGCACTTTTGACGCGCCCCTTCCTTTAAGGGCCGATTAAGGGGTAAGGGGTAAGATGCACACATCTGGAACCCGAGGCTGCGGTTAGATATTGACCCGATGAATCGATTGCCGCCCTTATTTTGGCGATCAGACGAACTCTTGAGGCACTTTTGACGCGCCCCTTCTTTTAAAGGCCGATTAAGGGGTAAGGGGTAAGATGCACACATCTGGAACCCGAGGCTGCGGCTAGATATTGACATTGACCCGAGGAATCGATTGCCGCCCTTATTTTGGCGATGAGACGAACTCTTGAGGCACTTTTGACGCGCCCCTTCCTTTAAGGGCCGATTAAGGGGTAAGAGGTAAGATGCACACATCTGGAACCCGAGGCTGCGGATAGATATTAACCCGAGGAATCGATTGCCGCCCTTATTTTGGCGATCAGACGAACCCTTGAGGTACTTTTGACGCGCCCCTTCTTTTAAGGGCCGATTAAGGGGTAAGGGGTAAGATGCACACATCTGGAACCCAAGGCTGCGGCTAGATATTGACCCGAGGAATCGATTGCCGCCCTTATTTTGGCGATCAGACGAACCCTTGAGGTACTTTTGACGCGCCCCTTCTTTTAAGGGCCGATTAAGGGGTAAGGGGTAAGATGCACACATCTGGAACCCGAGGCTGCGGCTAGATATTGACCCGAGGAATCGATTGCCGCCCTTATTTTGGCGATCAGACGAACCCTTGAGGCACTTTTGACGCGCCCCTTCCTTTAAGGGCCGATTAAGGGGTAAGGGGTAAGATGCACACATCTGGAACCCGAGGCTGCGGTTAGATATTGACCCGATGAATCGATTGCCGCCCTTATTTTGGCGATCAGACGAACTCTTGAGGCACTTTTGACGCGCCCCTTCTTTTAAAGGCCGATTAAGGGGTAAGGGGTAAGATGCACACATCTGGAACCCGAGGCTGCGGCTAGATATTGACATTGACCCGAGGAATCGATTGCCGCCCTTATTTTGGCGATGAGACGAACTCTTGAGGCACTTTTGACGCGCCCCTTCCTTTAAGGGCCGATTAAGGGGTAAGAGGTAAGATGCACACATCTGGAACCCGAGGCTGCGGATAGATATTAACCCGAGGAATCGATTGCCGCCCTTATTTTGGCGATCAGACGAACCTTTGAGGTACTTTTGACGCGCCCCTTCTTTTAAGGGCCGATTAAGGGGTAAGGGGTAAGATGCACACATCTGGAACCCAAGGCTGCGGCTAGATATTGACCCGAGGAATCGATTGCCGCCCTTATTTTGGCGATCAGACGAACCCTTGAGGTACTTTTGACGCGCCCCTTCTTTTAAGGGCCGATTAAGGGGTAAGGGGTAAGAGCTAGGGCTAAATAAAGGTCATATTCTTGCTCCCCGTCCCCCAATTGACCTGATATGAGTTTTTGAAGCGATTCTGAATCCGACGCTGTATTCGTTGCTGTTGCTGACGCTAATTTCACGGACATCAATAAACGTGACCTTGATTAGTTTCAACCTTGGCGCCGGCGGAGAAGGTGTAAGCCAGCGCTACCGTTACCCCCTACCCTACCCTACCCTACCCCTACCCTACCCTACCCTACTCCTACACTATCCTACCCCTACCCTACCCTACTCTACTCTACCCGCTACCGTTTGTTGTCAAAGGTTCAATAGCCTGCCTGGGCCTGTCTGCCGAAGCCACCGATCCGATTTCGTCGGAAAATACGCGTAACGTTATCAAAACACGGTCGCATGCTTGAGTCATTTTCACAAAAGTTTATTGACTTTTCGATAATATCTTGGGTGGATATTGGTCAGAAAAGAATGCTCTTTCCGAATATGTAGGTTTCATAACGATTGATCATCGTTTTCAATACATTTTGGTGTTGTAAAGGACATCGCGCTCCGTGCAAATCAAATTTTCAAATTAATTTTTCATTATTAAAGAAATGGTACGGATCGTCACTTTTTATTTGCTTTCCTATTATTACACGTACATTTGTCTGCAAAACGATACAATACCGACTTCATTCCGTCAAGCCGTTTTCCAGCGGCATCGGTTTTCTTCCCACAATGCATGAAATCGGTCATTTTTTCGCAACTGGGGGTGCTGTCTTGCACGTGGCGCGTGCTATGCTATGAAACTATATCAATACGATAGGCCCATCTCTCGTCTATCCAATGGTGGCCACCCCATCTCCCTGCAGCCTCCCATCGCCGAGTTATAAGCCCGGGAAAGGAGCGCTGCAGGCCCGATTTTCGCCCGATCACGATTTTCGCCGGCCACGTGTTAAGCCTATGGGAGCACCCTTTTGCACGTGCCGACGGCGCACCCCTGGGCTAATCCGTCCCAAATTTTAATACAAAGGCCGCCCACGCCCACAGATTCGGCATGCCAAATTTCACGTCGATACGCGGCGCCTTTCAGGCGCAATAAGACACATAAGGCATGACGGATTACGCACGCACGGACAACTTATAAATCATAATATAGACTAGATGGCCATGTTTGCGCGATAACTGTATGGTATTTAATTGATTTTACGGGTTATGTAGTGTGTACCAAGTTTGAGAGAAATTGGCCCAGCCGTTCTTGAGATAGGAAACTGCTCCTTTCCAGGTGTGCACGTGCATTAGCATTTAGCACTCTACATATGGTAATGTGTCGTTCGATATGTGCCCGTTGACAGTCCCAAAATTCAGCACAATCGGCCCGGTAGCGGCTGAGTTATTGCAAGAATAAATTTATTTTATTTACTGGCGAATTCCCCTGGCGAGAGGTGCCTTCCGCTACCGTTTGTTGTCAAAGGTTCATTGGCCTGCCTGGGCCTGCCTGCCGAAGCCACCGATCCGATTTCGTCGGAAAATACGCGTAACGTTATCAAAACACGGTCGCATGCTTGAGTCATTTTCACAAAAGTTTATTGACTTTTCGATAATATTTTGGGTGGATATTGGTCAGAAAAGAATGCGCTTTCCGAATATGCACGTTTCATAGCCATTGATCAGCGTTTTCAATACGTTTTGATGTTGTAAATGACATCGCGTTCTGCGCGAAATAGATTTTCAAATTAATTTTTCATTATCAAGGAAATGGTACGGAGCATCAGTTTTTGTTTGCTATCCTCTGATTACACATACATTTGCCTGCAAAATGGCACCACACCGATTTCATTCCGTTAAGCCGTTTTCCAGCGGCATCGATTTTCCCGTCACAATGCACGAAATCGGTCATTTCTTCACAACCAGGGGTGCTGTCTTGCACGTGACGCGTGCTATACTATGAAACCATATCAATACGCTAGTTCCATCTCTCTTCTATCCATTGGTGGCAACCGCTTCTCGCTGCAATCACCCGTTGCCGAGATATCAAGCCGGAAAGCGAGCCGTGTCGGCCCGATTTTCGGCCGACCGCCGCTCTCGCCGACACCATGCTATCCCTATGAGAGCGCCCTTTTGCACGTGCTGACGGCGCACCCCTGGTCCGATCACGCCCAAATTTTAATACAAAGGCCGCCCACGCCCACAGATTTGGCATGCCAAATTTCACGCCGATACGCGGCGCCTTTCAGGCGCAATAAGACACATAAGTCATGACGGATTACGCACGCACAGACAACTTATAAATCATAATATAGATTAATCACTAATAGATAATTAATTAAATTTGCGAATTAATAATAATTAATGAATTATTATTAATTCGCAGGAATTGATTAATTTCTGCGAGTAACTTTTTCCTCGTCGCCGTTGGGGAGACGGTTAGGTTAGGTTAGGTTAGGTTAGGTTAGGTTAGGCTAGGCTAGGCTAGGCTGGGTAAGGTTGGGTTAGGTTAGGTTCGTTTCGGCTAGTTAAGGCTGGGTTGGGTTAGGTTAGGTTCAGTTCGTTTAGTCAAGTTTGGGTTGCGTTAGGTAAAGTTAGGTTAGGTTAGTTTGGGTTAGGTTCGTGTGGGTTGGGTTAGGGGCTCGGTTTGGCTAGTTAAGGTTAGGTTAGGTTAGGTAAAGTTCTGTTTGGTCAGGCTAGGTTGGTTTAGGTAGTCCCCAGTCCCCAAAGCGTCCTGTAGTCCACAAAGCGGCAAAAATCCGATCAGGCAATCTACGCAACACCTCTCTGGTCCTGAGAAGGACCTGTTTCTTGCTTGCCAGCCTGCCGGAGCACGGCAACGGCACAAGCGGCCTAGGCGCGCTCGCCGCGGATGCGACGCGCCAGCTGAATGTCCTTGGGCATGATGGTAACACGCTTGGCGTGGATGGCACACAGGTTGGTGTCCTCGAAGAGGCCGACCAGATAGGCCTCGCTGGCCTCCTGCAGGGCCATAACGGCACTGCTCTGGAAGCGCAGGTCAGTCTTGAAATCCTGGGCAATCTCGCGCACGAGCCGCTGGAACGGCAGCTTGCGGATGAGCAGCTCGGTGCTTTTCTGATAGCGGCGGATCTCACGCAGTGCCACTGTGCCGGGCCGGTACCTGTGTGGCTTCTTGACGCCGCCAGTGGCCGGCGCACTCTTGCGAGCCGCCTTAGTGGCCAACTGCTTGCGCGGTGCCTTACCGCCCGTGGATTTGCGTGCTGTCTGCTTTGTGCGAGCCATTGCGTGGGTTAAGTTTCGCGGTTTTTTTTTTTTTTTTTTTTTTTGTCCTCCCGGCAAGCCAAGTGGCTATAGCCGGGGGAAGGGGAAAGTTACTAGCTGGCAATTGGCCAGGTCTTTCGTTTACGTTACGTTAATGCCGGCTATTTGATTCCGGCCCAAGAACTAAGAGAAAGGCAAAAGACTACGTTAAACCGGCTCATGTGGCGTCCGGTGGGTTGCAAGGCAAAGGGAAGGCCGAAAGGTGCCTGATGGGCGAGACAATAAATTTGGTTACTTATATAGAACTTGCTGCTGTGACTTGCTGCTGATTTGTGTGCTGTTGTTTGGTGTGTGTTGTTGTGGGGTGAACTTTACCAGGAAAAGTCCTAACTAGAAAAAACCTGGTGCCCAACCAAGAGGGCAAAAACCTGTGCTTTCAGCCAAAGTACACAGTAAAAAAGCCCTTTCTTTAATTACGTTATATTACGTTACGTTATATCGCTAATGTGTATGTGTGTTTGTGGCTGTGTCTCGAGTGGGCCTCAACCTTTAAGAGGGATCCCTGTCGAGAACAGCGAGCTTACACACATATATGTATACACTTGGAAAAGGCGGCGAGAACGAAAGCGAATGGAAGCAAAACGAAGCGGATGGAGACGACGATGGAAGATCATAAGGACATCTATATACTGTGTGCTGGGTTGCGATCATATGCTATTGATGAGATTCGAATCACTGAGGAAGGTAAAGAGAAGTTCAATTAGATCTGGATGATCATCACCCAGGAGTGTTGGGAGGTCCAGGCTGAGGTTGTGTGTGTTTGTGTAGTGAATGATGGGTTGACGGTATTGGTCGTAGTGTGGGCAGTTGAGAAGGAGGTGGGCAATGTTGAGTCGTGTTAGTGGTGTGCAATGTGGGCATGTGGGTGGGGGTTCGTGCTGGTAGATGTATCGGTGAGTGGTACTGGTGTGTCCAATTCTCAGCCTGGCCAATACCGTTTCTCTAAGACGATTACTTTGATTGGAAGAAGCAAATGATTTGATTTTTGGGTGAATCGGGTGTAGATGTTGATTTGGAAAACTATTCCAGTCGAATTGGCGAAGGTCGAGAAGAGCATTTTGGATATGATTAGCAATATCTTTGTGCGGACAACGAAGTGTGTTTCTTTCCGGTTTGTCTAGGCTATTTTTCGCTAGGAGATCCGCCCTTGTGTTACCGGGAATCCCCGCGTGTCCTGGTATCCACAACAGGCGGAATTCAAATCCTTTTTTCTGAATTGTAATTATATGTTTCTTGATAATGTATATTATATGATTGTCATCTTTTTTCCTGCTTGAGATGGCACTGACTGCCGAAGCTGAGTCAGTGCAAATTACGCTTTTTTGGATGTGTTGTTTCTTGATATAGATAATAGCTAGCAGAATCGCTGATAGTTCAGCTGAAAAGACCGTGAAAAGATTATGTAGGCGAATGGAGTTTTCGTAGACTTTTGATGTAACACCAGCGCCTGTTCTGCCATTTGATAGTGATCCGTCAGTATAAAAGAAGGTATGATCGTTGTATTGATTTACATATTGTATGAAGAGTTGAGAGATTTCTTGTGAGGAGATATGCTTCTTATTTTCTGAGAAAAGATGATCTACGTTCTGGATGGGTGCCAACCAGAAAGAGGTTATAGGGGGGATAGGCAAAATGGACGGGAAAGAAATGTTGAAATGATTAAGAGCCTTCTCTACGCGATAACTGATCACTGGGAATCTCCTTTCAGGGTCACTTGGAGGAGACGAAGAATATCGATTTGTAAGTATTTGATTAGAGGGATTCGAGGGGTTCGCGCAGCAACGAAGATAAAAGCGGAGAAGAAGATATTTGCGGCGTCGATCAAGTGTAGGAATATTGACATCAATGTGAAGATTGTCAATATTGGAAGTTTTCATTGCACCGGTGATTATACGAAGAGCGGTGTTCTGAATCACTTGGAGAGAATCAATTTTTTTAGTGGCTATATCATCGTATAAGAAACCGTTGTAATCCAGGATAGGACGAATTAGGGAGGTGTATAGGCGGAGGAGGGTTCTCCGATCGGCTCCCCACTCCCTGCCGGCTATACATCTCATAATCGAAAGTCGTCTGGCGCATCTTTGTTGAATGTCTTCGAAGTGTTTACTAAAATTAAGCAAGGAATCAAGTGTGATACCTAGATATTTAAAGTGTGAAACGAATTGAAGGTTACGATTGTTGATTCTAAGGTTACGATGATTGGTTTTGGGGAGTCGTCTTGAAAAAATGACCGATTTTGATTTGTCTGATGAGAGGACGAGTCCCCATTGATTACACCATGTTTCTATTTTTTTCAAGAACGAGTTGCATGATTGCTATGCCTTGATCAAGATCACGATGAGAAACCCAAAAGGCTACATCATCGGCGTAAAGAGAGTGTTGTATATTGCTAGGTGTGTTGTTGAAAAGGTCATTGATCATGATCAAAAAGAGAGTAGGAGAAATTACACTGCCCTGTGGGAGGCCATGATCTAGTGTAAAGAGTGGAGAGTAGGTGTGGCCACAACGGACTCTGAATGTTCGATTAGCAAGGAAGTTCTGTATAAAGTTCGCCATGTGACCGCGAATACCGGTTCGATGAAGTTTAATCAGAAGAGCGGATTTATTGACTTTGTCGAAGGCGTTTTTAAAATCAAGGAAGACGGCGATCGTGTATTCCCTTCTTTGAAATCCTCTTTGAATTGTGTCAATTATGTGAATAACACTATCAGCAGTTGACCGACCAGGTCGGAATCCGTTTTGGTAAGTAGTAAGAAGATTGTTTGATTCAAGATACGCCCTAATTCGTCCGTTAACCATTCTTTCTGTTAGTTTAGAGGCACAACTGGTGAGAGATATAGGTCGATAGTTAGAAGGGTTTGAGGGAAGTTTAGAAGGTTTAAGGATAGGGATAATGGTGCTTTCGCTCCAGGAAGCAGGATACGAATTGTTTTCCCAAAGGCGATTTAGAGTTTCCAGGAGGGTTTGCTGTCCAGATTCAGGGAGATTTTTGAGAAAAGCGTAGGCAACCTGGTCTGGACCAACTGATGTGTTGCCACATCTGTTGAGTGCTGATTGTAGTTCATGTGCTGTGAAAGGTGCATTGTACATTTCTGTGTTGTTGGAGTGAAATGAAAGGGAAGCAAGTTGGGAATCGAGTGTTGTGGTTAGTTGTGGAGTATACTGTTGTACTGATGAAATGTTAGCATAATGTATGGCGAATTGTGTGGCTACTTCTAGTGGTGTGAGATAGTGGGTGTTGTTAATGTGTAGGTGTGGGATTTTATAATTTCGGGGTTGTTTGTTGGAGAAACATTTTATGAGAGACCATATTTGCGATAGGGGGGTAAAACGATTAAAGTTGTTCGAGAAAAGTTGCCAGCTCGATTGTTTTGCACTAAGAATAATTTTGCGGGAATGAGAACGAGCCTTACGCGCTTCCTCCTCATGTGCTGGGCATAGGCAGCGCCTAAAGGCGCGTAGTGCCCGCCTCCGGAGGGCGACCGCTCTCTGGCATTCACTGTTCCACCATGGAGCATTGTTATTGGGGCGGGGAGGGCCTGAAAGTGGGACTGATTTACGAGCGGCGTTAAGTATTATATCTAGAAAAGTGTTAATATCTCTAGGGGGAGTTTGGATGTTTACGTTAATATGGTTTTGATATTCAGCCCAATCGGCTTTGCGAAAGTTCCATCTGGGAAGAAAATTAAAGTTGGATTGTCCTGAAGGGACGTCAAGGGAATAATGAAGTGGGTAGTGATCGCTAAAGAGTGGGTCGTCCGCAGTATACTGTGTGAAGAGCAGTGCGGTGTTAGTGTCAGTGATGGCGAAGTCAATGACGGTGTGTGATGCGACGCCATTGTTGATGCGTGTACACGTGGGGACGCGATTTGTCAGTGGAATCAAATCAAGTGAGTCAATTACGTTAAACAGTTGTGTTCCGCGCGTGTCATTACATGCACAACCCCACGACTGGTGGTAGGCGTTGAAATCTCCCATCACAATGAATGGAGGGGAGATTTGGGAAAGCAATTCTGACATTTGAGAAGGATTGAAAGGAAAGGAACGGGAAAGGTAAATAGAGAGGATAGTCAGGTCACGTTGTGCAATTTTGACTTTGACTCCGACAACGTTAAGCGCTGTGCGGAGTGAGATTTGGTGATGCAAAAGATTATTGGAAATATAAAGCGCCGAGCCGCCTTGGCGCGGGTGAGCGTTTACGTTATTGGTATATAGAGAGTAGTTCCGGATATTGTAATTATAGTTTATAGAGTCTGAATCCAAAAATCTGGTTTCCTGGATTGCGGCTACCAACGGTTTGTTATGCAAGATATAGTTTTTGAATTCAGCCCAGTGGTGTATTAGCGAGCAAGTGTTCCATTGAAGGAAGAATTCAGGACGGTTGTGACTCATGTTTAAAGATTAAGGCTGCGCACCGCCGAGCGAGTCAGACGGCGGTCTGTCGAAGACGATCGCGACTGGGAGCGATTGTGAGACGCAGGACTCGTTTTCCACCATTCCGGCGCAGACTCTGGCCACTCGTCAGTGTCGCTTGTACCTGAAGCCGCTGACGGGTGCGGCGCGCCTGACTGGGGCCTGGGGAGCGGCGGTCCCACTGGGTGCCTAATGTTAGGGCTGGCCGGGCTTGAGGTCGCGGTCGAGAGGTCTGACTCGCTGTAGTGCTCAGTCTCTGGGGTGGAGGGAACGATAGTCCGGTCAAGCACCGGGGAGGCTTCCGTTGAGGCCTCGGAAAGGGAGTCGTTCTCCTCGCGATCCGGGGTCTCACCCGCTTTAGCAACCCGGGGCGCTGGGGTCGGTGGGAGTCCTGTGTGCGCGCTGGGGTCGGCCGCGGGGGACAGGGGCGTCTCGCTGGCTGTGGGCGCGCTGAGGGCCGACGCGGGCGTCTCGCAGTCGCTCGGGACCGCCGCAGGGGACGCAGGCGAGTCGGTAGTCAGTGGCGCGCTGAGGGCCGCCGCGAGGGGCGCTGGCGTCTCGCTGACCCAGCTCGGGAGGGCGAGCTCCATGCCCGGTCGCGCTCCGGTTCCGTTGTCTCGTTCGGGTGTGCGTGGATCGCGCTTCGCTGTCGAGCGGGACTCTGCTGCCCTGGGAAGGGCTTCAGAGGGGAGTGGCCACTCGGCGGGGTTCAACGGCCATTGAACGGGAGGGGCTTGGCGACTCGCGGCGCGGTGGGCATCACGACGCTCTTTTTGAACGGCCCGGTGCCAGTCCCTAGCATCGACACGTACTGGACAGTTAGAGTCCCACGCCGGATGGGCCTGTCGGCAGGAGGGGCAGGAGGGGGTCTCTGCCTGACAGTCGCCCGCCACATGGTTCGACCGGCCACAGCGGCCACACTTAGGTGAGCGGCGACGACATGAGCGCGCGGTGTGAGAGCCGACCTCCCAGCAATGGCTGCAAAGGGTCGGCGCTGGTATCCACGGGTTGACTGGGACCCTCAGGTAGCCGCAGGTGATGTGGTAAGGGAGAGCATCCCCGTAAAACCCCAGCTTTACGGTAGGGTTGGGGCCCCACTCCGCCGCGTTCCGGGAGCGCAGGCGTTCGACACGGCAGACCCCTTGGGACTGCAGCTCATGGAGGAGTTCCTCGTTGGTCAGTGATGTAAGTGCGTCGCTGCGGACACAGCCCATGGTGATCCGCATGCGGCTGGCGAGAGATACTGTGATCGGGAGGCCACCCAGAGTTTTGGAGCGGAGGATGTTCATTGATTGGGTTTTGTCGGTGGTTTCGACGAGTAGAGTGCCTGTGTTGGTGGTTTTGGCTGAGTTGAGAGGGCCGCAGAGTGCATCGAGAGCCCGTTTTAGAGCGAATGGATTTGACTTTGAAAAATCGCCGTTGTCCTTTTTTATAAGGAGAAAGCAGGGGCCGTCGGGCGGCTCCTTGGGGGTGGGGAGCACAGCTGGTGGCTCCCGCTCGCCGGGGTCGGTGGTCGGAGCCATGAGAACGTGAACGTGAGAAAAAGCGAAACTTGGTGCGGAGATGTGATAAGTAACAATTAAAGACCAGTAGCGGGCAGAACCGCAGAAAGCAAAATTAGTCCGATCCGGATAAAAAAATTGGGCAGGAGGGCCGGCGCTGCCGGTGACCTCGGAGGCCCCCAAACAACAACGAAAGATCAGAGAAAGAGGTGGGGGGTGTGGGACAGGATGTCCCTAGAAGAGAGGGAATGAAAGAAAATGAAAAAGATCCTAAATTACCTGCCTATTACGAGCACTTCTAGGCGGGGCTTTAGCGCCGCCGGTGTGTCACCCGTCTTAATAAAGACGGGTGCACACAGCCGGGGACCTAAAAGCTGAAAGCAACCGCTGAAATGTCGTAACCTATCACCTAATTGCCGCAGTGGCACGCCTGGGTCATGGTTTTTTTCTCTAAGACATAGACTTGAATTTTGAAAGCGCACGATTGTACAAATGTACAGCATGCGTTCTTTTTCAAGAGGCTACCCGCTTGGCACACAGACGGCAACACCTGTACTTATCGAACCTACCGCACTATGGACACCGCCAGCAGCACTGCCGATCCGACTCCCCCACGTGCTCCAACTGCGCCGAGGCGGGGCACGAATCCTCCCAGTGTCCTGCCGAAGATCCTCTGTGCGCAGGCTGTGGCGGCGCCCACACCGCGAACGACCCATCCTGTCCCCGCTGGATCTCTGAGACCCAGGTCACCCTCCTCATCCGTAGGGGCTGGGACCCCCGCGACGCTCGCGCGTACGTGGATTCCCACCCCTCATCCAATCCTGTTCCTCCCCCTTCGACCTCAGTCAGACCCTCCCACCCTCCTCCGCTGACTGAGGCGGAGTACCCTCATCTCCCTAAGTCCCACTCCTCCTCTGGCCGGTCCCCTGCACCTCCTCCCTCTCACTACCGCCCAACCCCTCCTCCCCGACCGGCCAGCGTGCAGAGCGGTGCTGCCCGCTCCGCGCAGCGGCTTGAGGTGGCCGCCCAGACCCCACCCGGGGTCTCTGACCGGGACCCGCGACGACGCCCGGCCAACCCACCACCGTCTGAGGAACCGACTCCCAGGCCGGGCGCCAGTGTGGGAACCGAACCCGAACCTGTGCCCAAGAACCGACCGCCACCACCACCTCGGTCCTCGGACGAGTCTAACGACTCATCCCAGTCGGCCTCGACCTCAAACTCCACCAGTCCACTCGCCACCGAAGACCCGCCGCACACGCCTCCAGCGGCTCCCTCCGACTTTCACTTCACACTCCGACACAAACAGTAAACACAGTACACAGCAGTAATGCCTCACCACTCCCACACATAGCACACCCACCCACAACAAAAACATAACACTCTTGCAGTGGAATGTGAGGGGAGTCCCTGAAAATTGGTCCGAACTAAAAACAAGCATTTTCATCTTCAAAATCGATCATTTGCCTTCAAGAGTCTCATTTAAAACCATCTGATCCGTATAATTTCGAAATTGCAACTATTCTCTCATTCGGAAAGATGCACTTTTTCAACCTCTCAAAAGAAGAGGAGGTGTATGCACATACATTAAAAGTATATAGCCTTCCGAGAAATCCAATCACTACAACTTTTGACATCAAGCATTCTCACGCGAAATCAAACAGTTGTGTTTTTTCAGCAGAATTTATCAAGACTTGAAAACCCTAGAACTCTTGACATCC
>NW_024884071.1:0-25993 GCF_019059575.1 Amphibalanus amphitrite | reverse complement strand
TTGGAGGAGAATGTTTCTTGGTACGTGTTTTGCGATAGGATAGGGGGACCCAGAGCTTTGGTTACTTTCTTTATTATCTCGTTTATGTGTGTTTTAAATTTGAGATCAGAAGACAGGGAGATGCCAAGATGTTTGTGGTGCTCGCGGACGGGGATGGTTTGACCGTCAAAAACTAGTTTGGGAATGCTTGGGGCGTTTTTGAGTGAGAATGTTTGTTGTATCGTTTTTGATGCATTAAAGGTGATCATCCAACCATGGCCGTACTGCTGAATGTTGTCCAGGTCGCGCTGTAACGAGGTTTGTGTCAAGGCGAAAGTGTCATGTTGTGTGAAGCGTAAAGTGAAGTGTCGTCTGCAAAAAAAGTGTGTCATTAGAAGTCTTGGTCGAGAGTCCGTCTAGGTAAATAAGGGCTAGTAGAGGGCCGAGCACGGACCCTTGGGGGCATCCCGCATTTGTGGTTTGAAGTGAGGAAAACGAATTTTGTATTAATACACGGTGTGTTCTGTCCGTCAAATAAGATTGCAACCATGTCAAGAGAGTCCCTGTCAGTCCAAAGTCTGTTTTACACTTGTGAAGAAGACCTTTGTGCCAAATTTTGTCGAAGTATTTGGAAATGTCTAAGTAGATTGCTGTGAAGTCGTCGCCTGCGTCAAGTGTTTGGTATAAGTTGTGCGTCAGATAAACGAGCTGGAGTTGAGTACTGTGGCCCGGTCTGTACCCGCTTTGTTTGTCTGTGAAAAGGTGATGTTCGCTAATATGCTTGTAGATACCGTTAAAGACAATTTTTTCAAGAATTTTGACATGGTGTTCAAGAGAGATATTGGACGATAATTTGATGGAATGGATGGTGACCCTTTATTCTTAAATATTGGCTTGATTATTGCTGTTTTCCAAGAGTTTGGGAAAATACCGTCCCTGAGAGACTTATTAAAGAGTTTTGTTAACGGCTCAGAAATCAGAACGGTGGCAAGCTTAAGTATTTTTGTTGGAATTTTATCCGGTCCAGTCGACTTGTTGGGATCGAGGGAGTTAAGGATGCGGATCACTTCCTGTTCAGACACTTGAATGCTGTCTAGTGTGGGTACAGGCCGGGCTTCGTTTGGGAGTGTTTGTCTTGTGGAAGTGACTAGTCTCGTTTGGGAAGCAAAGTGGTCGTTAAGTAGCTGAGCTTTGTCTTTGTCATGTGTCACCGTCTCACCGTCGTTGTTGACTAGAGGGGGAATGGGCTGGACGTTTTTCCGACCGATAAGGGTGCCTAGAATTTAGAAGTACTTGTGGGGATTTTGTTTGTTGCTTGTTAATTTGCTAACTTGGGACAGGATGTGTTCAGAGTGAAGGCGTTTGTTGAGTTTAGTTACGAAGTTCCTTTGCAACTTCCATTTGTGCCAATCAATTTGGGACTGAGTACGTTTTGCGCACTTAAAGAGTGTATCCCTTTTTCTTATGTTTCTTTTTAGTTCGTTATTTACCCATGGCTTGTCTGTGCTTTTTATACGGATGACTTTTTTTGGAATTGCCTCCTCCGCGGCACTTAAGATGGCTTCGGTCAAATCTATTGCTGCAGAGTGAACGTCTTGATTAGTTATAGCGTGCCAGTCGGTTCCTTGTAGTTTTCGTATGAACAGATCAGAATTCATCGTGTCGTAATTCCACAATGTTTTTGACAATGTTTGGCTTTCCGGTATTTTAACATTTAATTCAGCAAAAACAGGGAAGTGGTCTAGACGGGAAAATGAGGATAATGTTCCGGAGTTTTTCAGCATTGCAGTATCTGAAATAAATATAAGGCGTACCGGGACGGCCCGGACCACTTCTGCGCCTGCCATCTATCGGGCAGTGCTTGGAACTACAGCGGGCGCCGGCCGGCCGGGCCGCGCGGCGCCGTTGCGGGGCTATGGAGGCGAATGAAGTGGTGTAAAACCAGACGAATTTTACGCTTGTAAAGCAAAAAACTAAAAATGTACACTCACCACGGTGTTCAGGAAGGTACTGGGAACAATATGGATATAATTTAAAGCTAGTACGATGCGAACTGTTGGTTCCCTAGAGCAGTATTTACATACTTGTCGGAGATAGGACTTTAACATTACCGGAGCTTCTAAACTGCGCTCGCAAAGTACTTGATTGTAAATATTTGCATTTAGAGGCAAAAATCTAAAAATGTACAGTCAGTGCGTTGTTCCCAATACTTCTAGGTACATAATGAGCATAAATTTAGCTTGAAGTGTCATCACACATTGGTTCCCAGTCCAGTTTAAAGCGACACTTTGTGCCGCAGAGCCTATCTCTTCCAGTGGATGGCGGCTGGCTGGCGGTTGTAGTGGTGGACAAGACAATCCTTGAGTGAAATGAAATCGTTTTCTTTCATAGAAGGATTTTGAAGAACTCGTAATAATTGACAAATGACCGTTAATTACAGTGTATAATTTAAAGTTCATGGCAAATGACAAACTTTTAAACAATGATTGTGAACCCCAGTACCGCTGCGCGAGTAAGCAAGTACTCGACGCACGGTCTGCCCGCCACTTCTGAAAATGGTCCGCGGCCGGCCGGCCGCGACCCGACACGGTCCCTTAGGTTTGCGCATCTTTCCGCTAGTCTGGTTGGTTCATGGATGATTTGTGTTAGTTCTATGGCTTCTGCAGTTTCGTTTAGCTTAAGATCAAAGGGTGTGATCCCATTGCTATTTGTTATATGATGCCTTTCACTGAGATAATTGTTCCCAGCATTGAAACGGTCAGTTGTAGTAACTGTTAGTTCCTCTACTGGCCACCAGGTGAAAAGCGTATTAGCTGTACAGCAATGTAGAGTTGCTTCAGCTTTGGCGTAAACTTTCTCCTCTTCCGCTCACCATTCACCACCAGAGTCAGCAGCGTCTCGGCTGGCGGTCCAGTCAGTCAGTGCGCGTGTCTTCACTCGCGACAGCGGGCCGGAGTCCGGACTCATTACAGGGCAGCAGAGTTATCAGTTACCAAGCCTTGGCCTATAAAGAAAACCAGGAAATAGTAGCAATTGCATATATGAATGATTCTACTCTATTACGATTGAGCTAGCGAAGCGTATTCCTGTAACGTTTTTAATAGGCTTGTAAGTCAGCAACCGCTGGGCTGATTGACCTGCGTTACTCTTTGTTGCGCTAATCCTATCCCTTCCATCTCGTTATTGACTACAACTGATGTATCTTGGTGAGTTATTGACTACAACTGATGTATCATGGTGGGCGTCATGACACGTGCGACGTGAAGGGCCAAGAGTGTTCGTTATTCTGCTGCAGTAGCGATTTTGGGTTGCTCATATATCTTGAACCCTGAACTGCCACGCCGATTGCGCTCAAATTTGGTACACTGTTTGGGACTGGTTGATAGGGATGTGTTTTTTATAACTCGCATGTGTTTTTTATAGCGCGGAGAAAAAAGTAGGGATTGTTAGGGTTAAGCAGGGAGTCACCGATGTTAGATCCCTCTCTGGGTCTTTTCATAGGGGGCCACGGTCCTGACCCGAGATAGCTGAGCTGTGTCGCAGCCCTGACCTCAGACAGCTGAGCTGTGCACGCCGTCGGCTCGGCCGTCAGTCGCCACAGCCGCTGACGCCAGTGTCCAAACAGCTCCAAACAATATCCGGCCCTGTATAGCAGGATAAGCCATCAGAGGCGGGAGTGATCACCGGAACGGGCTGCATGGTACAGGACGGGCTGGGAACATGTCAACTCCAGCATGACGTGTTCCCAGTGTACCTGCATGTAGTTTCTTTATTCCTCAGCAGTTGTCATCCCCTTGGCGTTAGTGTTTCGCGTCTCTCCATTGATCACTCCCGCCTCTGATGGCTTATCCTGCTATACAGGGCCGGATATTGTTTGGAGCTGTTTGGACACTTGCGTCAGCGGCTGTGGCGCCTGACGGCCGAGCCGACGGCGTCCACAGCTCAGCTGTCTGAGGTCAGGGCTGCGACACAGCTCAGCTATCTCGGGTCAGGACCGTGACCTATGAAAGGACCCAGAGAGGGATCTAACATCGGTGACTCCCTGCTTAACCCTAACAATCCCCACTTTTTTGTCCGCGATATAAAAAACACATGCGGTTAGAGTACCTGTGTCGAATTAAGTAACTGGTTGATAGGGACTGGTTGATAGGGATGTGTTTTTTATAACTCGCATGTGTTTTTATAGTGCGGAGAAAAAAGTAGGGATTGTTAGGGTTAAGCAGGGAGTCACCGATGTTAGATCCCTCTCTGGGTTTTTCATAGGGGGTCACGGTCCTGACCCGAGATAGCTGAGCTGTGTCGCAGCCCTGACCTCAGACAGCTGAGCTGTGCACGCCGTCGGCTCGGCCGTCAGTCGCCACAGCCGCTGACGCCAGTGTCCAAATAGCTCCAAACAATATCCGGCCCTGTATAGCAGGATAAGCCATCAGAGGCGGGAGTGATCACCGGAACGGGCTGTGTAGTGTTATGGAATCCGAACTGGCGACGATCTCGTCGCCGTCCGTCTCGGCGGCGCCGGTGTCCGGCAGCGGCAGGCGCGACAGGGCGTCAGCCACTGGGATGCTGCGCCCGGGCCGGTACTCCACTGTGTACGAGTACGGCAGCAGGCGGGACTGCCACCTGGCGATGCGCGCGCCGGCGCGGTTGGACGTCTTCGGCGTGAGCAGAGTGGTGAGCGCAGAGTGGTCCGTCCGCAGGGTGAATGAACGGCCCCACAGGTACGTCCGCCAATGCTCGACAGCATTGACCGCGCTGAGGGCTTCCTTCTCGGAGACGGAGTACCGCGACTCGGCGTCGGTGAAGGAGCGGGACCAGTACGCCACTGGCCGCTCCTCGCCGTCCGGCTGGATCTGAGTGAGCATGGCACCGGCGCCGCGGTCGCTGGCGTCGGTCGTCACGATCGTCCGGAGGCGGGCGCTGAAGGGCTTCATCACCGGCCTGGCTGAGATGAGCCGTTTCACCTCGTTGAAGGCGTCGTTGGCCTCCTTGGTCCACTGGAACGTGGCGTCCTTCTTCAGCATGATGGCGAGGGGTCTCACCACAGCGGAGTACTGAGGCACGAACCTGCTGAACCAGCCGGTTGAGCCCAGGAGACTGCGCAGCTCCTTTACGTTGGTGGGAGGCGGGGCCTCGGCCACGGCCTTGGTGGTAGACAGGAGAGGTACCACTCCGTGTCTGGAGAGCTGATGACCGCAGAACTCCACCTCTGGCTGGCTGAAGGAGGACTTCTCTGTGTTGATGGTGACATTTGCCTGCTTGAGGCGGTCCAGCACGGTGCGGAGGCGCCTGTCGTGCTCGGACTGATCACGGCCGGTGACCAGGATGTCATCCAGATAGTGTCCACAGCCGTCGATACCCTGCAGTAGATGACTGAGCAGCTTCTGGAACGCGCTGCCGCTAGACACCAGGCCGAACGGGACCCTGGTGTAGCGCATCAGGCCGTCTGGCGTGAGGAAGGCGGTGATGTCACGCAAGTCCTCGTGCAGACGCAGCTGGTGGTAGGCCGACTTCAAGTCGATCCTGCTGTAGAGGGTGCCACAGAGCTTGGACTCCAGTTCGTCGATCGTGGGCAGTGGGTGAACCTCTGGGACGATTTGGCTGTTCGGCCCACGCAGGTCTACACAGACCCTGATCCTGCCGTCCTTCTTCCTTGAGACGGTCAGCGGGCTGATCCACTGAGAGGAGTCGATCCTCTCGATGATGCCTGCTTCCAGCAGACTGTTCAGCTCTGCTGAGACCTCCTCTCGCACGGAGAGGGGCAGCCGGCGCAGCTTGTAGGCAGTTGGTACTGCGTCCGGCTTCAGCTTGATGCGATGCACGTAGCCCTCGATGGCAGGTAGCTCTGACGGGGCTGAGCCTGCCACAGTGTAGACGCTGTGCGAGGCTGGGTGGAGGGTGACTCCCAGGGCCTGCAGCAGGTCCATGCCCATGATGGCCTCCGTCTTGTTGGTGTCCACCAGGTAGAAGTTTGTTGGCACAGCCTGATTGTTGTAGGTCACCGTGGCAGACAGCGTTCCCAGGACTGGGAGTGGCTGCTGGCCGAAGCCGTAGAGCCGTGAGCTGGAGGGGCTGAACGCCACGCCTCTGAACAGCTCCTTGGCACGGTTCACACTCAGGAGTGAGCAGGTGGCACCCGTGTCCACCTGGAGGGGTACCTCCTGTGTGACGTCACCTGCAGTCACCTGGACGGTACAGGTGAGGCGTGACCCAGTGGTGGCAGCACAGGAGAGCACGTTCAGCTCCTTCACTGCCTTGTGGTGCTGTCGTTGAGCTGGCCTTGCTGGGGTTGCTCCACTGCCGCCTCTGCACCAGCTGGCGAAGTGGCCCTTCTTTCCGCAGGAGTGGCAGGTCACTCTGCGGGCTGGACAGGCAGCATCCCTGGGTGCGTGATCATCACGTCCGCAGTTGGTGCAGAAGTCGCTGCTGGAGCTCTGCTGCTGCTGCTGCTGTCGCTTCTGTTGTGGCTTCCTCGTAACTTTTGCCACAGATGAGACCGGTGGGGCTGCAACTGGTTGGGAGATGGCTGCAGCCTCCCGCAGGGAGTCCTCATAGGTCTCTGCGACACTCAGGACCTTGTCCAGAGTGAGGTCCCTGTCCTGAAGAAGTCGCTCCCTCAGGCGCTGGTGGGGGGTCTTCTCCACCACCACGTCTCGGATGAGTTCTGACTCCATTTGGCCGAACTGGCAGGTGCGAGCCAGGCCGCGCAGAGCAGCAACGAAGTCTGCTGTGGACTCTGTGGGGGCCTGGGCTCGCTGTCGGAACCGAATCGTTCCACGATACGTTGGTCCCGGGAGTGTAGAACTCCCGGAGCTGGCGGAGGGTGACGTCTAGTCTCCTCGCCGTCACGTTTCGCGACCGGCGGCAGGTGTCGGAACACCCGGTACCCTCGTCACCGATCGCGCACAGGAGCAGAGCGCGCCGCTTGCTCGGGGGCAGGGGGCTCGTGCGCACCTGGCCAACAGATAAAGTTCGAATTTTTGTTCCCAGTTCCTCCACGGGACGGCCGCGTCCCGGGATGGGGCAAAACGGCGCGGAGGGCGGTCCCTTCGCCGCTCATGGGCCGTACCGCGGGCCGAAACACAAAAAAAGGTTACCGGATACTCGCGCGACACGCGATTCCACTAGAGTCCGCACTTATATCGTGCTTAGTCGCCAAATGTAGTGTTATGGAATCCGAACTGATATCTGTTGTATACAATAGCCAGGTGGAACGTAAACTGTATTCACACAAAATGGCGGAGTCACGTGAGGTCGTGTGAAAAGCGCTAAACTACTGCCATAAGCGAACACTACGGCTGCATGGTACAGGACGGGCTGGGAACACGTCAACTCCAGCATGACGTGTTCCCAGTGTACCTGCATGTAGTTTCTTTCTTAGGTGTTGTTTTTTATCCGCCGGGACTGAGAGCGTGAGATGATGTTTTTTTCGTACTACGCTGGAGTACGAAAACATCATCTCATGTAGTTTCTTTATTCCTCAGCATTGTCATCCCCTTGGCGTTAGTGTTTCGCGTCCCTCCATTGATCACGTCCCGCCTCTGATGGCTTATCATGCTATACAGGGCCGGATATTGTTTGGAGCTGTTTGGACACTGCGTCAGCGGCTGTGGCGACTGACGGCCGAGCCGACGGCGTGCACACGCTCAGCTGTCTGAGGTCAGGGCTGCGACACAGCTCAGCTATCTCAGGTCAGGACCGTGACCTATGAAGGACCCAGAGAGGGATCTAACATCGGTGACTCCCTGCTTAACCCTAACAATCCCCACTTTTGTCCGCGATATAAAAACACATGCGGTTAGAGTACCTGTGTCGAATTAATTAAAGTTTATTATGTCAAGTTTCAAAACATCAATCCGGTCTGCATGTCTGACTGCTCGCAGAACGGTTCTAGAGGCAGTGTCAGCGCGCGCGGACGGTCCTCAGATATGTCCACTTTCAAGCGCGGAACGGTCCTTCTGCGCCACCAGACTCCTCTCCCTCTCCCCTCCCCCTGTCCGCTGGTCTATGTCAGACACCAGTACACCACTGACCTCCCCTACCCTCTCCTGACCTTCTCAGGTGCCAGCTGAGACGCTGGTCGGCCTACAGAACCTGCTCGTTCACCTGCGGGACGTCTCGGCAGAGAACGCGCACGTCTACCAGTACCGACTCTGGGACGCTAAGAGGGTCAAGGTGGAGACCGCCCAGAACAGGGTATGTAACACAGACCGTAACACAAGCCGTAACGCAGGTCGTTACACAGGGTGTAAAATAGATTGAACACAGACCGTAACATAGATCGAACACAGACCGTAACACTGGCTGCGTACGTGCGGGCACTCGGCCGGAACTGGGCTGGATCCATTGGGCAATGAACAGGTGCTTTCTGTGACAGCATCACCGCTGCAGGTCAGTCAGGGACACACAGACACTGCACCCGGGGCCCTTGTGCATGGTACAGGGCTCGCGGGTTTTAGCGGTAGGTTTTGCACCTAGAAAATTTAGTGTACTTCAGGCTATATCTTCGTCGTCTTAAGCTTTTAAGTGTTGAAGATGCGATCGACTTGTTGGGTAACAAGCCGGCCATGATCGTGTAAAATGGCTTCATCGTAGATCAATTAGTTTCTGAGATATAACCGGAAATGTAAAAGTGCAAAACCTACCGGTTAATCTCGCGAGACCTGTACCTGAGCCCTGAGCGCGCCCATGTGTCGCCCCCAGGGCGTGTCGCCGGACGGTTCTGTGTGTCGGACTGAAACCTGAACCTGCCTGAGTGTTATGCTATGACTCCGCAGGGCGTGTCGCCGGATGGGGCGGCCGGCTACCGGGACGGGCTGCGGCGGGCCACCAACGTTCACCCGCTCTCCGCCGAGGAGGTACAGAAGGTCGTCAGCCGGGTGAACCAGCTCTCCAGCTAGCGGCGCAGAGGTCGTCACCGCACCGGGCGTATTGCACGGGGACCCTAACAGACGCCTCACTCCTTTCCCTCATCTCAGTTGTTCTTTCATTTTTTTATTATTATAAATAATGGAGATAGACCAGAGCATTTTCGGTGCATTTATTAGGGTCATGTTACTCCAACGGGGTTGCGTTGTCGGCACAGTCCTGTCTGGTCTGTGTGCTGCGGCGATGCTCTGCCATCCGGTGACCCAACGCCACTGTCCGCTGACCGAGTGTCGGCTCTCTGCTGACCGTGTAACGTCTGTCCGTCAGGGTGGTTGCCGTGAACGCCTGTCGGACGGCGCCGGAGGGCAGCGCCGGCCGGCTGCTGTCACTGCTGGACCAGCTGCGGCTGCCGGACGCCGGAGCGCTGCCCGACTGGGGTCTACATCCTGGTATGTTACTGGGAGCGGCACGGTGTGTGTTGGGTGCTTCTGACGGTCAGTTGTAGTAACTGTTAGTTCCTCTACTGGCCACCAGGTGAAAAGCGTATTAGCTGTACAGCAATGTAGAGTTGCTTCAGCTTTGGCGTAAACTTTCTCCTCTTCCGCTCACCATTCACCACCAGAGTCAGCAGCGTCTCGGCTGGCGGTCCAGTCAGTCAGAGCGAGTGTCTTCACTCGCCACAGCGGGCCGGACCCATTACAGGGCAGCAGAGTTATCAGTTACCAAGCCTTGGCCTATAAAGAAAACCAGGAAATAGTAGCAATTGTATATATGTAATGATTCTACTCTATTACGTTTGAGCTAGCGAAGCGTATTCCTGTAACGTTTTTAATAGGCTTGTAAGTCAGCAACCGCTGGGCTGATTGACCTGCGTTACTCTTTGTTGCGCGTAATCCTATACCTTCCATCTCGTTATTGACTGCAACTAATGTATCTTGGTGAGTTATTGACTACAACTGATGTATCATGGTGAGCGTCGTGACACGTGCGACGTGAAGGGCCAAGAGTGTTCGTTATTCTGCTGCAGTAGCGATTTTGGGTTGCTCATATATCTTGAACCCTGAACTGCCACGCCGATTGCGCTCAAATTTGGTACACTGTTTGGGACTGGTTGATAGGGATGTGTTTTTTTTATAACTCGCATGTGTTTTTCTATAGCGCGGAGAAAAAAGTAGGGATTGTTAGGGTTAAGCAGGGACTCACCGATGTTAGATCCCTCTCTGGGTCTTTTCATAGGGGGTCACGGTCCTGACCCGAGATAGCTGAGCTGTGTCGCAGCCCTGACCTCAGACAGCTGAGCTGTGCACGCCGTCGGCTCGGACGTCAGTCGCCACAGCCGCTGACGCCAGTGTCCAAACAGCTCCCAACAATATCCGGCCCCGCGGGAGTGATCACCGGAACGGGCTGCATGGTACAGGACGGGCTGGGAACACGTCAACTCCAGCATGACGTGTTCCCAGTGTACCTGCATGTAGTTTCTTTATTCCTCAGCAGTTGTCATTCCCTTGGCGTTAGTGTTTCGCGTCCCTCCATTAATCACTCCCGCCTCTGATGGCTTATCCTGCTATACAGGGCCGGATATTGTTTGGAGCTGTTTGGACACTGGCGTCAGCGGCTGTGGCGACTGACGGCCGAGCCGACGGCGTGCACAGCTCAGCTGTCTGAGGTCAGGGCTGCGACACAGCTCAGCTATCTCGGGTCAGGACCGTGACCTATGAAAGGACCCAGAGAGGGATCTAACATCGGTGACTCCCTGCTTAACCCTAACAATCCCCACTTTTTTGTCCGCGATATAAAAAACACATGCGGTTAGAGTACCTGTGTCGAATTAATTAAAGTTTATTATGTCAAAGTTTCAAAACATCAATCCGGTCTGCATGTCTGACTGCTCGCAGAACGGTTCTAGAGGCAGTGTCAGCGCGCGCGGAACGGTCCTCAGATATGTCCACTTTCAAGCGCGGAACGGTCCTTCTGCGCCACCAGACTCCTCTCCCTCTCCCCTCCCCCTGTCGGCTGGTCTATGTCAGACACCAGTACACCACTGACCTCCCCTACCCTCCCCTGACCTTCTCAGGTGCCAGCTGAGACGCTGGTCGGCCTACAGAACCTGCTCGTTCACCTGCGGGACGTCTCGGCAGAGAACGCGGACGTCTACCAGTACCGACTCTGGGACGCTAAGAGGGTCAAGGTGGAGAACCGCCCAGAACAGGGTATGTAACACAGACCGTAACACAAGCCGTAACGCAGGTCGTTACACAGGGCGTAAAATAGATTGAACACAGACCGTAACATAGATCGAACACAGACCGTAACACTGGCTGCGTACGTGCGGGCACTCGGCCGGCCGGAACTGGGCTGGATCCATTGGGCAATGAACAGGTGCTTTCTGTGACAGCGTCACCGCTGCAGGTCAGTCAGGGACACACAGACACTGCACCCGGCACCCTTGTGCATGGTACAGGGCTCGCGGGTTTTAGCGGTAGGTTTTGCACCTAGAAAATTTAGTGTACTTCAGGTTATATCTTCGTCGTCTTAAGCTTTTAAGTGTTGAAGATGCGATCGACTTGTTGGGTAACAAGCCGGCCATGATCGTGTAAAATGGCTTCATTGTAGATCGATTAGTTTCTGAGATATAACCGGAAATGTAAAAGTGCAAGCCTACCGCTTAATCTCGCGAGACCTGTACCTGAGCCCTGAGCGCGCAGATGTGTCGCCCCCAGGGCGTGTCGCCAGACGGTTCTGTGTGTCGGACTGAAACCTGAACCTGCCTGAGTGTTATGCTATGACTCCGCAGGGCGTGTCGCCGGATGGGGCGGCCGGCTACCGGGACGGGCTGCGGCGGGCCACCAACGTCCACCCGCTCTCCGCCGAGGAGGTACAGAAGGTCGTCAGCCGGGTGAACCAGCTCTCCAGCTAGCGGCGCAGAGGTCAGTCACCGCACCGGGCGTATTGCACGGGGACCCTAACAGACGCCTCACTCCTTTCCCTCATCTCAGTTGTTCTTTCATTTTTTATTATTATAAATAATGGAGATAGACCAGAGCATTTTCGGTGCATTTATTAGGGTCATGTTACTCCAACGGGGTTGCGTTGTCGGCACAGTCCTGTCTGGTCTGTGTGCTGCGGCGATGCTCTGCCATCCGGTGACCCAACGCCACTGTCCGCTGACCGAGTGTCGGCTCTCTGCTGACCGTGTAACGTCTGTCCGTCAGGGTGGTTGCCGTGAACGCCTGTCGGACGGCGCCGGAGGGCAGCGCCGGCCGGCTGCTGTCACTGCTGGACCAGCTGCGGCTGCCGGACGCCGGAGCGCTGCCCGACTGGGGTCTACATCCTGGTATGTTACTGGGAGCGGCACGGTGTGTGTTGGGTGCTTCTGACGGTCAGTTGTAGTAACTGTTAGTTCCTCTACTGGCCACCAGGTGAAAAGCGTATTAGCTGTACAGCAATGTAGAGTTGCTTCAGCTTTGGCGTAAACTTTCTCCTCTTCCGCTCACCATTCACCACCAGAGTCAGCAGCGTCTCGGCTGGCGGTCCAGTCAGTCAGAGCGAGTGTCTTCACTCGCCACAGCGGGCCGGACCCATTACAGGGCAGCAGAGTTATCAGTTACCAAGCCTTGGCCTATAAAGAAAACCAGGAAATAGTAGCAATTGCATATATGTAATGATTCTACTCTATTACGTTTGAGCTAGCGAAGCGTATTCCTGTAACGTTTTTAATAGGCTTGTAAGTCAGCAACCGCTGGGCTGATTGACCTGCGTTACTCTTTGTTGCGCGTAATCCTATACCTTCCATCTCGTTATTGACTGCAACTGATGTATCTTGGTGAGTTATTGACTACAACTGATGTATCATGGTGAGCGTCGTGACACGTGCGACGTGAAGGGCCAAGAGTGTTCGTTATTCTGCTGCAGTAGCGATTTTGGGTTGCTCATATATCTTGAACCCTGAACTGCCACGCCGATTGCGCTCAAATTTGGTACACTGTTTGGGACTGGTTGATAGGGATGTGTTTTTTATAACTCGCATGTGTTTTCTATAGCGCGGAGAAAAAAGTAGGGATTGTTAGGGTTAAGCAGGGACTCACCGATGTTAGATCCCTCTCTGGGTCTTTTCATAGGGGGTCACGGTCCTGACCCGAGATAGCTGAGCTGTGTCGCAGCCCTGACCTCAGACAGCTGAGCTGTGCACGCCGTCGGCTCGGACGTCAGTCGCCACAGCCGCTGACGCCAGTGTCCAAACAGCTCCCAACAATATCCGGCCCCGCGGGAGTGATCACCGGAACTGGCTGCATGGTACAGGACGGGCTGGGAACACGTCAACTCCAGCATGACGTGTTCCCAGTGTACCTGCATGTAGTTTCTTTATTCCTCAGCAGTTGTCATTCCCTTGGCTTTAGTGTTTCGCGTCCCTCCATTGATCACTCCCGCCTCTGATGGCTTATCCTGCTATACAGGGCCGGATATTGTTTGGAGCTGTTTGGACACTGGCGTCAGCGGCTGTGGCGACTGACGGCCGAGCCGACGGCGTGCACAGCTCAGCTGTCTGAGGTCAGGCTGCGACACAGCTCAGCTATCTCGGGTCAGGACCGTGACCTATGAAAGGACCCAGAGAGGGATCTAACATCGGTGACTCCCTGCTTAACCCTAACAATCCCCACTTTTTTGTCCGCGATATAAAAAACACATGCGGTTAGAGTACCTGTGTCGAATTAATTAAAGTTTATTATGTCAAAGTTTCAAAACATCAATCCGGTCTGCATGTCTGACTGCTCGCAGAACGGTTCTAGAGGCAGTGTCAGCGCGCGCGGAACGGTCCTCAGATATGTCCACTTTCAAGCGCGGAACGGTCCTTCTGCGCCACCAGACTCCTCTCCCTCTCCCCTCCCCCTGTCCGCTGGTCTATGTCAGACACCAGTACACCACTGACCTCCCCTACCCTCCCCTGACCTTCTCAGGTGCCAGCTGAGACGCTGGTCGGCCTACAGAACCTGCTCGTTCACCTGCGGGACGTCTCGGCAGAGAACGCGCACGTCTACCAGTACCGACTGTGGGACGTTAAGAGGGTCAAGGTGGAGACCGCCCAGAACAGGGTATGTAACACAGACCGTAACACAAGCCGTAACGCAGGTCGTTACACAGGGCTGTAAAATAGATTGAACACAGACCGTAACATAGATCGAACACAGACCGTAACACTGGCTGCGTACGTGCGGGCACTCGGCCGGCCGGAACTGGGCTGGATCCATTGGGCAATGAACAGGTGCTTTCTGTGACAGCGTCACCGCTGCAGGTCAGTCAGGGACACACAGACACTGCACCCGGCGCCCTTGTGCATGGTACAGGGCTCGCGGGTTTTAGCGGTAGGTTTTGCACCTAGAAAATTTAGTGTACTTCAGGTTATATCTTCGTCGTCTTAAGCTTTTAAGTGTTGAAGATGCGATCGACTTGTTGGGTAACAAGCCGGCCATGATCGTGTAAAATGGCTTCATTCGTAGATCGATTAGTTTCTGAGATATAACCGGAAATGTAAAAGTGCAAAGCCTACCGCTTAATCTCGCGAGACCTGTACCTGAGCCCTGAGCTCGCAGATGTGTCGCCCCCAGGGTGTGTCGCCGGACGGTTCTGTGTGTAGGACTGAAAACTGAACCTGCCTGAGTGTTATGCTATGACTCCGCAGGGCGTGTCGCCGGATGGGGCGGCCGGCTACCGGGACGGGCTGCGGTGGACCACCAACGGCCACCCGCTCTCCGCCGAGGAGGTACAGAAGGTCGTCAGCCGGGTGAACCAGCTCTCCAGCTAGCGGCGATGAGGTCAGTCACCGCACCGGGCGTATTGCACGGGGACCCTAACAGACGCCTCACTCCTTTCCCTCATCTCAGTTGTTCTTTCATTTTTTTATTATTATAAATAATGGAGATAGACCAGAGCATTTTCGGTGCATTTATTAGGGTCATGTTACTCCAACGGGGTTGCGTTGTCGGCACAGTCCTGTCTGGTCTGTGTGCTGCGGCGATGCTCTGCCATCCAGGTGACCCAACGCTACTGTCCGCTGACCGAGTGTCGGCTCTCTTGCTGACCGTGTAACGTCTGTCCGTCAGGGTGGTTGGCCGTGAACGCCTGTCGGACGGCGCCGGAGGGCAGCGCCGGCCGGCTGCTGTCACTGCTGGACCAGCTGCGGCTGCCGGACGCCGGAGCGCTGCCCGACTGGGGTCTACATCCTGGTATGTTACTGGGAGCGGCACGGTGTGTGTTGGGTGCTTCTGACGGTCAGTTGTAGTAACTGTTAGTTCCTCCACTGGCCACCAGGTGAAAAGCGTATTAGCTGTACAGTAGGTCTACTAAAAAAGTCCCCCGCTCCAGAGGCGGCCGGCCGGCCGAACCCCCGGATTCCAGCCCCGACTCTATTGCGCAGGCCGCGGCAGTGACACGGGTCAGGTCGCGGCGCCCGGCGAGTGGGTCAGTTGGCGGCGGCCGGCCGTGGAGTGAGGACGCCGTGTGTGGGGCGCAGAGAGGCCGCAGTGCAGAGGAGGGGAAGATAGTGACTCTGCACGATGCCGGAAATGATGCCTTTGTGATCTAAATTAAACACCTGCACTGCAGTGCATATCCTCCCTTGCCCCATTCCTATTATATCATAATCCTTCAAAAATCCGTAATGACCATTCAACGCAAGCAAGCAAACAAAACAACCCGTTTAGCGGTGACATCATCGCGGATAAAAAAGCGACAGTGATGATTAGAATTGACTTAGCGGGAGGGCAAATCTTGTGGTATATATGTATCATATGCCGAGTATTTTATTCCCATCTAGCAAATTAAGATTGGGGATCTTGTCCAACAAGTCAGCGGCCGTTCTAGACACAGATAAATGCTTTGTTTTCGGTCGCATCATCATCTGCAATAATTCGAAGCGAGGTTTAACCCTCGCCGGCCGAGAAGAGGGGATGGATGCCGCCACCATGTATTTTTGCGGTAGCTCAAAGCACACTGATGATAGAAGGCTGACATTTCATATGCCTTACATTTGATTCAAGCCGGATCATTTGAAATCAACCACGTTTTCTTGTCAGGTCACTTAACTACGACGTCTTAAGTAAACCTTTGCAGACTGCACGGTTGTCGGTTATAAAATGATGCAAATCCGTAGCGCACTTAGTGTCTTATAAGCATAATGGAAAAATATGGAAACTGTTAATTTGGCGTCGGAAATGACCTAAAAACTATACCTCAAGCACATGAAATCGTGACTTCATATATTCTTGGCAAGGTTTAATGCTTCACTTTTGCATTTGCATTGTTCACCTTGCGTGACGGAGTGCTCGTCAATAGGAGTGCTTCGTCAATAACTCCCGATCAAAATGAGCTAGCCAGTCGGGACAGCCATCAATGGACTCTGCAAGACTTGCCGAATCAAATGTTATGCAACATGTCCTCCTTTCAACAGCTTCGTGACCTTGTTGCCCTAACATGACATTGACCTAAACATCCTAAATTGCTTCACCTAAGCAAAAAAGCATATAAATCGACGCGTCTGAGAACAGAAAATACGATTGTATCGAAATGACGATAATGCGACCATTTTTTTGGCGAAGTTATTCACCAAAAACCGATCCAATGCCTTGGGGCCCTTGACCTGCCCTAAGAGGTCACTGATATTTTAACCCGCGCCCCGTTGGGCTCTGCCGAGCAACGCGCCCGGTTGGGGGGGCCATTTTGGCCCCCCCCCTAAGATCTCGAGAACCACGCAACATAGCGACAAGCGGTAAACGGCGTTGGATAGCCCCAACGGGGAACTACCTTGTGACCCAATTTTATTGACCTAGGTCAAACCGATGACGTCACAGGTCAGGTCAAAGGTCCAATTTTCACCGTTTACAGGCACTTCAAGAAATGCGTTGTAAAATCGAGTAAAATGCATTTAATTGAAAATCATCGATGGGGAAATGTTCTTCAAACACATATTTTGCTATTTGAGGTCACTGATACCAGGTCAGGTCACAGAGGTCAGGTCACGGGGGGGTCACAATATGAAAGTGTCGTGTGATACATGTTTTATGGTCCATTTTACATGACAAATGCGATTATATTGGTCAGGCAGCCTTTGGGGCCAGTTTAGATCACGTTTTAGTCAAGGTCAGGTCAAGGTCAGGTCAAGGTCAGGTCAAGGTCAGGTCAAATTAGGTCAAATTTCAAAGTTAATATTTTTGCATAAAATGGGTATCGAATCGATGCAGCTCGACACGGGGAGTTCAATGGTGGTCTTTGTTTTGCCGTACGTGGTCTAGAATTGCTAAAAATTGAGTTCAAAAATTTGACGTAATCATTTTTGAACAGTTTTTTTTTCGCTATAACTTGGCCAAAAAACGAGATATCGATCTGAAATTTGGTATGTATATAGAAGAGCGCTGGGACTATCACATATATTCCGGTTTTTTTCGAAATTCGGAAAAATTTGGATTTTTTCAAAGTTTTTCTAAAAAAAATCAATTTTTTGAATTTTTAATTTTGAAAATCCGAGATAGTAGTTTTGTAGCGCCGCTTTTTGTCTACTAGACCATATAAAGAACTTCGAAATTGCTTGATAACTGTAGATTTGGTGAGCGTTTCAAGATTGCATGTTTTTTGCTCATTTTTGCTCGAACATGACCTCAGTTTGACCTCAATAACCCCTGACCTAAGGTGACCTAAGACTTGAAATTTGGTGTGAAGGTGTCAAATTGATGCCCGGGAAGGTACTGAAAATTTGGCGGCGCTGCGCGCCGCCGTTTTCTTGCTATTCAGGAAAAACCACAGGGGGGGGGGGCAAAATGCCCCCCCCCCAACGGGGCGAGGGTTAAAATGGGGTAACAGTCGCTGCGTCACGTAACGACGCAAGCGCTCGTTTTTTCCGCGAGGCTCTAGCAGTTAGCTCAATTATAGGAGCTAAACATGGGGTTGGGGAATCGCTCCCTTCTCACTCACTATTTGGCCGGGATAGTGTCTGCAATTATTGTTAAAATCTAACATTTTAAGATTTCAAATGAACCATTTTTTCCCGCCCAAGTCAAGTCATTCAAGGTCATAGCACCAGGTCACGTTAAATGACCTTACCTCAAGGAAAGTTCCTGTGCTCATCATATCTAAATACATCGACTAACCGATCGCTTTAGAACCTTCAGCGATTCCAATGGGCAACAGTATATGTATTTGAAACGTTTTTTTTTTTGCAAGTTTGATATTGCTGACAGAAAGGTCGGGTCAATTTTGAGATCGCTGAAGTCAATGGGAGAAAGTTGAACTGCGCTTTTTTTTTTTTGGACGGAACGCATAATAAACACTCTGAAAACATGTGGTGCCTGATGAGATGCAATACTGAATGATAAAATTGTTTGTTTTGTTGGGAGCCATCTTTTTCGGTCTGAGAAGGCCCTTGCAGAGCTCTATGACATAACTATGCTCTGGTGTAGTAATTTGGTTGTGCGAGCCAGCGACAGTGATCTGCGGAAGCGTGACTGTTCCCGTGGGACGATTGCCCTGTCGGGGCGGTCCAGCCGTCTCCCCAACGGTCACCCGAAGAGGATTATGTGTCCTGGAATGGAACCGACATCAACTACAGGTTGGCTGGTGGGGTGACCTCCAGTCCAGAGAGGGAAGCATGAAGACTAGGGGCGATGCGGATTGGTTTTTCCTGAGGATAGCGAGGACGGAAGGAATCTAGCACCCTTGACCCCGGGTAACTTTTAAAGGGGGGAAAAGGGGAATTTCCCCCCTTCGAAAATTCCGCTCCCCCTTTCAAATTGTGCGTGAACAGCTAGGGAGGGAAGGGGGAATTTCCCCCTTTTCAAATTTATTTTTGAGCCCATTTTCAATCAATGCGCTACTCATATTCTATAATCATCGTTGATCAGACTCTAGTCATCAATCAACGTTGCTGGCGCTTATATTAGGTAATTTTCAATTTGAGGTTCCATCCAACCATTTTACGTTCAGTGCAGCGGGAACTACAGATTTGACCCGATACCGATCGGATGGTCGATGGGACCGTCTCTTGTCTTGTCTCTTCCGTCTCTTCGCAATCACTGACATATCGCTACAGGCGTCGGCGTATAGAAACTGGCGGGGGACGGGGGTCATGACCTCTAACATTAACACGCATAACACGCTGCGAACCAGGGGTCTTCCTTCGAACCAGGGTCCTTCAATCGGTCTTGGCCTAGCAAAAATAGTCACGTGTTAACCTCTCTCTATTTAGAAAGGCGCTAATTGATGTTTGGCCAGGGTAATAGGTTGATACTACTGATTGACATTTGCAAGGGCGCAGTCAAGTTAGGACCTCCCCCGCCCCTTACCGCCAAGGTTACCTACGTATATTTTTAAGCTAATTTTTTTTGGAAACCTAACAATATAAAGTGGCCAGAATTCAGGGAGAGAGTAGGATTTGGGGGTAGGTAAGGTTCTGCAGGTGCCATCCTAACAAAAACCTAATGGTATTGGGCCCCCCTTTCAGATGCACCTGGATCCGCCCTTGCCCCGAACTTAATTCCCCCTCTCGACTTTTCCTGTAAAAGTAACCCTAGACTTGACCCTTCCTTATACTGAATGTATATCAGGCTGTTAAATCTCCTAAGCGTTTTTTTTTTCTCGACATCGTCAAGGTGTCATTAATAGAAATATGAAATCCGGGAGGATAAATTAAATATAGAAATTGTGGCCAACTGAACATTATCAGTTGCGTTCAACATACTCGTAAGCATGATCACACACCCAGCTTACACATGAGCCATGTAATAAATGTTTTGATAGACATGCTTAAGTTATGAAATCATCTAAAGTGTTTGTAAAGTTCCACGATACGGATCTAATATCCTGCTATGCATCATGACCATTTCTGGTCAGGTCATGTCTTTGAACATAGGCCAGATTCTTCAAATGACCTTTAAAGATCAAATTTTGATTCATTCGAAGCGTTTTGATAAGAGGAACACGAGGTTGGTAAAATTAATTTCATGCAAGTTTAGCTTAAAACTTTTAGTGTTTGTGGAAAAGCGATTGGTTTTCTCATAATACCGATGGTGGCAGACGGCAATTGCTGTTATTTACGTGCTAAGCCGTTGACCTTAATTAAATCTGACAATATTATTTTCAGACATAGCGGTAAACGAGCTGCTTGTTGTGTTAGGTTAGGCTCTTTCGGTCGATTTCAGAGTGGGAAGGATGACAGGAATTGGGGAGACAGGGGGCCTGGGCGGGAGTTCCGGGCCTCATGCTCCGCTGGGGCCGAGCCCATAACGTGGGTTGGGTTGCCCTGACACATGGATATCCCTGGGCGATGTTTCACGGCCCCGCGCTGCAGCACGCTGCGCTGCGCTGCCATGCATTGTTGCGGCGGTTGATATGAATTCGGCTCCACGCTAGCGTTACGAGCTTCCGAGTCTGTTGATGTTTCCATGGAAATTGGAAACCCAATGCACCGGTGCGCGCAACGCACCCTGTCCAAGCAAAATTTTACCATCGATGACCTCTGGTGACATGATCTTTTGCTCTGACCAGGGCTGCGGAGTCGGAGTCGGAGTCGGAGTCGGTCGGAGTCGACAGTTGTGACCGGAATCGGAGTCGGAGTCGGAGTCGATTTTAGAAACCCGAGCCGGAGTCGGAGTCGGAGTCACCGAAAATCTGTCGAGTGTCGACTCCGCAGCCCTGCTGGGTCTGCGGAGTCGGAGTCGGGAGTTGGAGTCGGTCGGAGTCGACAATTCTGCCCGGAGTCGGAGTCGGAGTCGGAGCTGGTTTTTGAAAGCCGGAGTCGGAGTCGGAGTCGGAGTTGCCGAAAATCCATCGACTCCGCAGCCCTGGCTCTGACCCGATCTAAAATTGGCTGAAGTATTTTTTCTGTTTTTCGCTACTTTTGACGCTACTCCGAATACCACTTAAATGCCCAAAGCTGAGTTATAAGAATGATGCTCAATCCCCATTTCCCCTCCAACGAGTCTAGGCGTGCGAGTCTAGGCATTCCTGTGGGGCACGGGCTAACAATGACTATCTCATAATCATTGTGGCCATGAACATCCACTGCCATTCTTTAACACCGGTTTCGCTGCGCTGAGTGGTGGCCGTCCCGTTTGTTGGATTCTACGGCTGGCTGGCGGAAAGCGTTACCGGCCGCCCGTCCACCGCCCGCGGGCCGGACCGAGCGGTCCCGCTGACCCTACCTGACCTGAGCCCGGCGCGATATGGGACGGGCAGACGGGAGTTCGGCTCAGCGAATGCAGCGCCCACTGATGCGGGGGACTTTTTTAATAGACCTACTGTACAGCAATGTAGAGTTGCTTCAGCTTTGGCGTAAACTTTCTCCTCTTCCGCTCACCATTCACCACCAGAGTCAGCAGCGTCTCGGCTGCTGACTCTGGTCCGAGCCGACGGCGTGCACAGCTCACGTGCGACGTGAAGGGCCAAGAGTGTTCGTTATTCTGCTGCAGTAGCGATTTTGGGTTGCTCATATATCTTGAACCCTGAACTGCCACGCCGATTGCGCTCAAATTTGGTACACTGTTTGGGACTGGTTGATAGGGATGTGTTTTTTATAACTCGCATGTGTTTTTCTATAGCGCGGAGAAAAAAGTAGGGATTGTTAGGGTTAAGCAGGGACTCACCGATGTTAGATCCCTCTCTGGGTCTTTTCATAGGGGGTCACGGTCCTGACCCGAGATAGCTGAGCTGTGTCGCAGCCCTGACCTCAGACAGCTGAGCTGTGCACGCCGTCGGCTCGGACGTCAGTCGCCACAGCCGCTGACGCCAGTGTCCAAACAGCTCCCAACAATATCCGGCCCCGCGGGAGTGATCACCGGAACGGGCTGCATGGTACAGGACGGGCTGGGAACACGTCAACTCCAGCATGACGTGTTCCCAGTGTACCTGCATGTAGTTTCTTTATTCCTCAGCAGTTGTCATTCCCTTGGCGTTAGTGTTTCGCGTCCCTCCATTGATCACTCCCGCCTCTGATGGCTTATCCTGCTATACAGGGCCGGATATTGTTTGGAGCTGTTTGGACACTGGCGTCAGCGGCTGTGGCGACTGACGGCCGAGCCGACGGCGTGCACAGCTCAGCTATCTGAGGTCAGGGCTGCGACACAGCTCAGCTATCTCGGGTCAGGACCGTGACCTATGAAAGGACCCAGAGAGGGATCTAACATCGGTGACTCCCTGCTTAACCCTAACAATCCCCACTTTTTTGTCCGTGATATAAAAAACACATGCGGTTAGAGTACCTATGTCGAATTAATTAAAGTTTATTATGTCAAAGTTTCAAAACATCAATCCGGTCTGCATGTCTGACTGCTCGCAGAACGGTTCTAGAGGCAGTGTCAGCGCGCGCGGAACGGTCCTCAGATATGTCCACTTTCAAGCGCGGAACGGTCCTTCTGCGCCACCAGACTCCTCTCCCTCTCCCCTCCCCCTGTCCGCTGGTCTATGTCAGACACCAGTACACCACTGACCTCCCCTACCCTCCCCTGACCTTCTCAGGTGCCAGCTGAGACGCTGGTCGGCCTACAGAACCTGCTCGTTCACCTGCGGGACGTCTCGGCAGAGAACGCGCACGTCTACCAGTACCGACTCTGGGACGCTAAGAGGGTCAAGGTGGAGACCGCCCAGAACAGGGCATGTAACACAGACCGTAACACAAGCCGTAACGCAGGTCGTTACACAGGGCGTAAAATAGATTGAACACAGACCGTAACATAGATCGAACACAGACCGTAACACTGGCTGCGTACGTGCGAGCACTCGGCCGGCCGGAACTGGGCTGGATCCATTGGGCAATGAACAGGTGCTTTCTGTGACAGCGTCACCGCTGCAGGTCAGTCAGGGACACACAGACACTGCACCCGGCGCCCTTGTGCATGGTACAGGGCTCGCGGGTTTTAGCGGTAGGTTTTGCACCTAGAAAATTTAGTGTACTTCAGGTTATATCTTCGTCGTCTTAAGCTTTTAAGTGTTGAAGATGCGATCGACTTGTTGGGTAACAAGCCGGCCATGATCGTGTAAAATGGCTTCATTGTAGATCGATTAGTTTCTGAGATATAACCGGAAATGTAAAAGTGCAAGCCTACCGCTTAATCTCGCGAGACCTTTACCTGAGCCCTGAGCTCGCAGATGTGTCGCCCCCAGGGTGTGTCGCCGGACAGTTCTGTGTGTAGGACTGAAAACTGAACCTGCCTGAGTGTTATGCTATGACTCCGCAAGGGCGTGTCGCCGGATGGGGCGGCCGGCTACCGGGACGGGCTGCGGTGGACCACCAACGGCCACCCGCTCTCCGCCGAGGAGGTACAGAAGGTCGTCAGCCGGGTGAACCAGCTCTCCAGCTAGCGGCGATGAGTTCAGTCACCGCACCGGGCGTATTGCACGGGGACCCTAACAGACGCCTCACTCCTTTCCCTCATCTCAGTTGTTCTTTCATTTTTTTATTATTATAAATAATGGAGATAGACCAGAGCATTTTCGGTGCATTTATTAGGGTCATGTTACTCCAACGGGGTTGCGTTGTCGGCACAGTCCTGTCTGGTCTGTGTGCTGCGGCGATGCTCTGCCATCCAGTGACCCAACGCCACTGTCCGCTGACCGAGTGTCGGCTCTCTGCTGACCGTGTAACGTCTGTCCGTCAGGGTGGTTGCCGTGAACGCCTGTCGGACGGCGCCGGAGGGCAGCGCCGGCCGGCTGCTGTTACTGCTGGACCAGCTGCGGCTGCCGGACGCCGGAGCGCTGCCCGACTGGGGTCTACATCCTGGTATGTTACTGGGAGCGGCACGGTGTGTGTTGGGTGCTTCTGACGGTCAGTTGTAGTAACTGTTAGTTCCTCCACTGGCCACCAGGTGAAAAGCGTATTAGCTGTACAGCAATGTAGAGTTGCTTCAGCTTTGGCGTAAACTTTCTCCTCTTCCGCTCACCATTCACCACCAGAGTCAGCAGCGTCTCGGCTGGCGGTCCAGTCAGTCAGAGCGAGTGTCTTCACTCGCCACAGCGGGCCGGACCCATTACAGGGCAGCAGAGTTATCAGTTACCAAGCCTTGGCCTATAAAGAAAACCAGGAAATAGTAGCAATTGCATATATGTAATGATTCTACTCTATTACGTTTGAGCTAGCGAAGCGTATTCCTGTAACGTTTTTAATAGGCTTGTAAGTCAGCAACCGCTGGGCTGATTGACCTGCGTTACTCTTTGTTGCGCGTAATCCTATCCCTTCCATCTCGTTATTGACTACAACTGATGTATCTTGGTGAGTTATTGACTACAACTGATGTATCATGGTGAGCGTCGTGACACGTGCGACGTGAAGGGCCAAGAGTGTTCGTTATTCTGCTGCAGTAGCGATTTTGGGTTGCTCATATATCTTGAACCCTGAACTGCCACGCCGATTGCGCTCAAATTTGGTACACTGTTTGGGACTGGTTGATAGGGATGTGTTTTTTATAACTCGCATGTGTTTTTTATAGCACTGAGAAAAAGTAGGGATTGTTAGGGTTAAGCAGGGACTCACCGATGTTAGATCCCTCTCTGGGTCTTTTCATAGGGGGTCACGGTCCTAACCCGAGATAGCTGAGCTGTGTCGCAGCCCTGACCTCAGACAGCTGAGCTGTGCACGCCGTCGGCTCGGCCGTCAGTCGCCACAGCCGCTGACGCCAGTGTCGAAACAGCTCCCAACAATATCCGGCCCTGCGGGAGTGATCACCAGAACGGGCTGCATGGTACAGGACGGGCTGGGAACACGTCACCTCCAGCATGACGTGTTCCCAGTGTACCTGCATGTAGTTTCTTTATTCCTCAGCAGTTGTCATCCCCTTGGCGTTAGTGTTTCGCGTCCCTCCATTGATCACTCCCGCCTCTGATGGCTTATCCTGCTATACAGGGCCGGATATTGTTTGGAGCTGTTTGGACACTGGCGTCAGCGGCTGTGGCGACTGACGGCCGAGCCGACGGCGTGCACAGCTCAGCTGTCTGAGGTCAGGGCTGCGACACAGCTCAGCTATCTCGGGTCAGGACCGTGACCTATGAAAGGACCCAGAGAGGGATCTAACATCGGTGACTCCCTGCTTAACCCTAACAATCCCCACTTTTTTGTCCGCGATATAAAAAACACATGCGGTTAGAGTACCTGTGTCGAATTAATTAAAGTTTATTATGTCAAAGTTTCAAAACATCAATCCGGTCTGCATGTCTGACTGCTCGCAGAACGGTTCTAGAGGCAGTGTCAGCGCGCGCGGAACGGTCCTCAGATATGTCCACTTTCAAGCGCGGAAACGGTCCTTCTGCGCCACCAGACTCCTCTCCCTCTCCCCTCCCCCTGTCCTCTGGTCTATGTCAGACACCAGTACACCACTGACCTCCCCTACCCTCTCCTGACCTTCTCAGGTGCCAGCTGAGACGCTGGTCGGCCTAAAGAACCTGCTCGTTCACCTGCGGGACGTCTCGGCAGAGAACGCGCACGTCTACCAATACCGACTCTGGGACGCTAAGAGGGTCAAGGTGGAGACCGCCCAGAACAGGGTATGTAACACAGACCGTAACACAAGCCGTAACGCAGGTCGTTACACAGGGTGTAAAATAGATTGAACACAGACCGTAACATAGATCGAACACAGACCGTAACACTGGCTGCGTACGTGCGGGCACTCGGCCGGCCGGAACTGGGCTGGATCAATTGGGCAATGAACAGGTGCTTTCTGTGACAACGTCACCGCTGCAGGTCAGTCAGGGACACACAGACACTGCACCCGGGGCCCTTGTGCATGGTACAGGGCTCGCGGGTTTTAGCGGTAGGTTTGCACCTAGAAAATTTAGTGTACTTCAGGCTATATCTTCGTTGTCTTAAGCTTTTAAGTGTTGAAGATGCGATCGACTGTTGGGTAAAAGCCGGCATGATCGTGTAAAATGGCTTCATCCTAGATCGATTAGTTTCTGAGATATAACCGGAAATGTAAAAGTGCAAAACCTACCGCTTAATCTCGCGAGACCTGACCTGAGCCCTGAGCGCGCCCATGTGTCGCCCCAGGGCGTGTCGCCGGACGGTTTGTGTGTCGGACTGAAACCTGAACCTGCCTGAGTGTTATGCTATGACTCCCCAGGGCGGTCGCCGGATGGGGGGCCGGCTACGGGGACGGGCTGCGGCGGGCCACCAACG
>NW_024884070.1:0-22895 GCF_019059575.1 Amphibalanus amphitrite | reverse complement strand
GGAGAGAGCGAGAGAGAGAGAGAGAGAGAGAGAGAGAGAGAGAGAGAGAGAGAGAGAGAGAGAGAGAGAGAGAGAGAGAGAGAGAGAGAGAGAGAGAGAGAGAGAGGAGAGAGAGAGTACTTTAATTTCTTATTTCAATGCAAAAAAAAGTCATCAAACCTATACTTAAAAAATGAAACTCAGTTGTGTACACATCAAATGTACAAATATGAATTATATGGGATAGCAAGCAATAGTAAAACAGACTATATGATGTCACTCTAGCCCGAAGGTGATGAGCGAAAGTCGTTTGTTGAGGCCTTCGCCCTAGGTGTAAATGTTGTCGACAATCAAAATTATCACACAGCCAGTGTGGCCACTGGCCACGCGTCAGTGATAAGGTAGAGCTCCTAACTAATTAAAGATGAAGATAGATAAAAATGTTTGTAAGCGTTCAAATGATTCTTATCAGTGCCAGAACACCCGAATGTGACACAACCTATCAGTGCCGGAGCTTACAAATGTCCGCATGTAAGCGTTCATGTGTGATTTTAGACCAGCGTTATCCCTACGTTCTTGCAGAGTGCACTGACCTGCGAGCGGATGTAGCGCTGGAAGGTGCTGCCGAAGCCCACGTTGCTCCTGATGACCAGGGGCAGCGAGTAGTAGCGGATGGCACACAGCTGCAGCAGGTCCGTGAGGACTCCCGAGTAGTTCGGCTGGAACGAAAACGCTTAGTGGTGAGGCGGTCTTGGAGCTACACAGCTCTACACGTCGTTTTCGGGACGGGTTAGTTGGCAAATGCACCAAATTTGACCAAATCAATGAACTTTGAATTGAATGAAATTGAATTTGAACTTTGAATGAAATTTGAGAAAACAATGAACCTAATTTGACAAGATCTGCACCATATGTTACCCAAATACATAAGTCGTCGTGAAAACAGCTAATGTATACCCTTCCCATCACTAATGGATATGCTTCTTTGAAAGATGAGACATGTACAATGCAAAATTTTCAAAAGCAACGTTGCAGCTTTTCAGTCGGAAGAAATATTGAAGTGTGAATTTCGGTAAAACTGGCGTAACGCTCGCCAGTGGGCCCACAACCCACCCTGTAGCGATAGACGGTCGACCTGATCTTGGGTCCGTATTTCTGGATGCGTCCTACAAGGGACGGCAGCGGGTACTTGTTACTCTGCAGGTATCCCACCAGGCCGGGCAGAGAGTACTGTGGCTTGGTCAGCTTCGGCAGGCCCACGGTGGTTAGCAGGGGCTTCAGCTGGTAGCCCGGGTAGGTGGCCGGACGAGGCTTGTAGACGGGGCTGATGTAAACCGGCTTCAGCAGGTACTTGCTGAAGCGGACGAGGAAGGCCTTGATGCTGCGTGTGCTGATCTTGAACGAAGGAACCTGCGAAAAAAGAGAAACGGTGTGTTTTCGGTGGACATCAGCTAAAACCAGGCAGCTGGGGCATTAGATGTTGTTGATATCTCATATCCATCTCATTGGCTGACCTTTATAGGTATCATAGTTGAGCCATCTGTCATATAACCCTCAACGAAAAAATTTCATCTCAGTCTTAGCACCATAAGATCTTTTTTATCTTAATGACGAGCAGCGTCCACCTACCAGAGCCTTCCTGAAGGCGACGATGAATTTCACGGAGTAGTCCTGCTTAATTCCGTAGTACCGCAGGGCGGCCAGCTGCAGCAGGTCGACGCGGAATCCAGAGTACTGCTTCTGCAACGACAGATGTGTTTGCCACACGTCACAAGGGCTCTACGGGGCCCTTATACGGAGCTCTGTACGGAGCGCGCTAGGCACGAATCACTGGCGTGCGGTTTCACGAAACTCAAACACGTTGGCCGAAGGCATGCACAATTTTTAGCAGCGAAAGTAATTAGGCCCAATCAGAGTAAACGTCTAAGAATTCGCACTTACATACACTTTCACGCTAAAGAAAGAAAAACATCGCGTTATCTTACTTCTTAGCTATATTTTTTTTTTTTTTGGCTGCTGTAGGAAGTATTAATAGGATATGAAAAGTAAAACTTACCTTGTGCTTCAGAACCAGCTGCCGAATAGAAGTGCTGTACTTGTTGATCTGACTGATGAAGGTCACCTGCTTGATTTTGACCACCTTCAAGTAGGCAACAAGTCCTCCAACGCTGTACTTGGGCCTGTACAGTTTCGGCAGTCCAATGCCTCTGAAGACGCGGATCAGGTTGTAGCCAGGGTACGGCAGCGTGACCAGGACCTTGCTAAAACGCTCCAGAAAGATTCGCGCGTACTTGATGCTGTACTTCTGCCTGATTGAAAGCTGTCGATACATAGATATCTCCATCAGTGTAAATCGTAGGCTATATGGACTAAATTTATCATGAATTTGACAGTTGAAGATAAATGTCAATGCCATAGCTATCTTACCGGGAGTTCCTAAATAAACAGTCGTATGTAAAAGCTGTATATTATCAGCATGGAAGGCATGACAAAAACGAATCACTTTCTAACATACACAATAGTCGATGCCATTTCACGTGATACCATCTTCTTTTTGCTGTCTCTTCATTTGCGGCCACAGAGGACGTGTTCCAGATGAGCCCCCTCTCGCTCCACACACAGCTCTGCGCGTCGCCGAGCGGACTCCACCGCAGCCCGGCAGATCTCCGGCCGCACTCGGCGCACCGCGGACGACACGGCCCTCTTGAGGTCATCTGTGGTTCTGGGGTTGCTTTTGTAGACCTGTGACTTCAGGTGACCCCAGAGAAAGAAGTCAAGTGGGGTCAGATCCGGAGAGTGCGGGGGCCAGGTCCGCACCTCTCTGCGGGAGATAACCCGCGAACCGAATCGGTTCCGCAGCCATTCTCGAGTCGCAACGGCCGTGTGCGCCGAGGCTCCGTCTTGTTGGAACCATTGTTGGTCCATCAGCTGCCTGTCTCCACCCAGCCGCCTGTTCAGCGCAGTCCAGAACTTGGCTAGGACTTGCCGGTAGCGCTGAGCGTTGACGGTGACAGACTCCCCAGCGTCGTTCTCAAACCAGAAAGGTCCGATTATGCCACTGCTGCTCATTGCACACCAGGCTGTGCACTTCACACTGTGCAGAGGGGCTTCCGCGACCAAATCGGGTGGCTCCGTCGACCAGAATCGAAAATTCTGGGAGTTCACGCGGCCATCCATATGAAAATGGGCTTCGTCGCTGAACCAGATTCGGTGAAGGAACTCATTGTCCTGCTCGCAATTTCTCAAAAACCAGCCGCTGTAAAGAAGCCGTGACTGTTTGTCGACTTTCGACAGTGCTTGGTGAACGGAGACCTTATACGGGAACAGCTGAACGTCGTTTCTGGCCAAACGGTGAGCGGTGGTTTTGCTACAGCCCAGTTCCTGGCCCAGCCGTCTGAGCGACTTTTGTGGGCTCCTCTGGAGGGCTTCTCGTGCCTTTTGGGCGTTTAAAGGCGTCCTCTTGGTTCTTTTTCGGCCACATTTACCCTTTTTTACGTTCTCCACACTACCTCTTGCCAAAAACTTCTCAACTATACTTAAAATGACGGTTCTTGATGGCACTTGGGTCCTTTTTAAGTGTCGGCGTAGCTTACGTTGTGTTGCAACGATTGACTTTGTCTCAAAATAGAAATGTACTATTTTTGTTTTTATGTCTGTACTATACGGCTGCATGATAGAAAGTGATTGATTTTGGTATGAAATAAAATGGCATTGCACGTGCTATCATCACGTGCAATTTGATTGTTGTGATTTTGTTAGTTGACGCCACTAGAAGCAAAAATAATTCGACTGTTTATTTAGGAACTCCCGGTACGTAACGTCCCACCGATTAAAATGCCAGCATTCCGTCGTGAACGACGGCCTTGAACTATTGAAACGTATCACCCATTTTCAAATTAGATTTTGTCTCGCGAACGCTTTGCGACTGTTCATTTAGTGAACTTCCTGGAATTTTGTCATTCGTTTCCATGCCGCATTTTCGTTTTGTTAGGAACATATAAATATGAGACAGTGAAATGCTTTCCCCAGGAACAATTGCTGACGGTATGTGGAATTTGACGCGTCTAAGTCTTTATCGTATCAATCCCATTAGAGAAATGAAACTGTAAAATTCAATACTCCTTTGTGTCCTGCTGACGTTTGCTAAATTAATATACAAAGTTTCACGCCCGCGATAATGGACTGCATGTATTATTCATCCTGATACCTTGATAGTCTTCTTGAGAGCGTATCCGAAGCTGACTGAGTACTTCGACTTCTTGGAGATGCAGTAGTAGCGAAGGGCGGCAATCTGCACGAGGTCCAGCTGGTAGCCCTTGTACTGCCTCTGCGATGAAATAGAATTGCATGCTGTTATCGCAAAGGTCATCCAAGCTCTAAAAGCCAACAGCCACTTTAAACGATCATAAACATGTAATATCATGTTTATTGAAAAAAGGAGCTCACATCCTTCAAGTTTCTAAATAAAAGCTCCTACCTACATAACTTGATATACAAGTTCATAATCGACATTTTACCAATGCTGCATTCATCAAATAACATTGCATATTTGTACATATTTGCAAAATTTCCAATGCCAGTTTTAACTGTTGCAAAATTGCCGCTTTCTTTGCACTTACTTTGTATTTCAGAACAAGTTTCTTGATCTTCAGTCTGTACTTTTTAATCCTCGCGATGAATGTAACCTGGCTGATTTTCTTGATCTTCAGGTAGGCCACAATACCTCCCAGGGCGTACTTGGGTCGGTACAGCTTGGGCAGACCGATCCCGCGCAGGACCGGGAGCAGACTGTAGCCGGGGTACGGGACTGCGACCAGGACGCGGCTGAAGCGAACCAGGAACTGCCTCACGTAGGTCACGCTGATCTTGATCTTGATGGAAGGCTGCTGGAAGAAATGGGGAGTCAGACGCCACATGCAACGGTACAAAACTTGTGGCGCGTCGAAGAGAAACGCACCTTAGTAGGTAATGTCCCCATATCTTATCCCTCGCCCGTATTGGTGTTTTTCCAGCCGCGAACGTATAAGGGGGGGGGGTCCGTTGGACCCCCCCTTGCCGTTTCGCCCCTGATCGAGCTAGAGCTTTGCGGAAAAAACGAGCGTGTTGCCCGTGACGAGAGGAAGCCGATGATACCCAATTTTAAGGTCATTGGTTGACCTTGCAGGTCAGGTCAATGACCCTAAAGGCGGGAAAATCGGGACCTGTTAGAACGTCGTAAAGTGTGGCTGCTATGGGGTTTTTCGGGGTGCTGATCGCGAATATCATGTTAGTTTTGATCACAGATGATGTTTTCATGTATTTAGACCAGGTCGGGTCAGGTCAGGTCAGGTCAACCAGTAAGGGTATTCGTAGTAGGTGGCAACCGCCTCTGACAGCTTCGTAACATGTTACGAAGGCACCAAAACTACTTCGTAAATGTTCATATGGTTGCTAAATTTGAATTCAGCTCCAAAAACTGGCCTAGAAACATGTAAAACTCGAAAAGAGTGAACCGAGGTCATCAAAGGTCAATGACCTGACCTGACCTTCAGGTGACCTTGACACCCACCCTAATGCATGGAAGCAACATCATAACACATGTTTGAACGCTTGGAACCACGAAAAGACTGCAAACGCGCGGCTGATGCGAGCCGACATACGCCGAATCGCGATTCCAGCCAAACATGGTCTCGAAAAGTAGGTCACAGGTCAAAGGTCATTTGGGTCAGGGTCATGAAATTTTCCGGGTAGGTGTGAAATTGATGAACGCGAGGGTACTGAAAGTTTCGCCGCGATCGGCTGCTTTTTACGCGAGTTATTCGCGAAAAACCATGGGGGGGGGGGTCCGTTCGACCCCCCCCCCCCCCCTATACGGGCGAGGGTTATTTGAGGGTTTTAGGTAAGGTCATTCCCTATGAATGTTGAAATAGTGAATGCGACTCTTTAGTCTTTACAAAAGAAAAGGTATGACTTTCTATTAGAAAGTTATCACAGTGCAGCTATCAATATACAGAAGAAACCTTTTTGCCTTGCTTTAGATTGATTTAAAACACGAAAACACTGAAACATAGGTTTGCACTTACCTTGAGGATCTTGCGCAGAGCGTAGCCGAAGCTAACTTCGTACTTGGTGTTCTTTTTGAGGCCATAGTAGCGAAGAGCGGCAACTTGGAGAAGGTCTAGCCTGTAGCCCGTGTAGATTTTCTGAAACAAGAGGCTCAAACGTCAGAACGAGAGTTTGAGTGCGCCCGTACAAGGCACAGCTAGGTATTTTCTCTGTAACTGACTGTCAAAACCAGAGACACTTTGAATCTCACTACACACGATTAAATCGGCCATAAACATGCATGTCATCGGCAAGCGGAGGGCATACCCTTTACGGTTCTAAACAGAAGTTTCTACCTCGGAAGTGGAACGAAAGCGCGTAAGTTACATTTTACGTGTACATTCAATCAATGATATTTGTTTCAATAATAATGATTGTTTTGCAAAAATATTTATATAGTAATACATACACTGCCAATCCCAGCTTTCAGGAAAGACAACCATAATTTTATTTGCATTTACCTTATACTTCAGAACAAGTTTTTTGATCTTCAGTCTGTACTTCTTAATCCTCGCGATGAATGCAACCTGGCTGATTTTCTTGATCTTCAGGTAGGCCACAATACCTCCGAGGGTGTATTTGGGTCGGTACAGCTTGGGCAGACCGATCCCGCGCAGGACAGGGAGCAGACTGTAGCCGGGATACGGGACTGCGACAAGGACGCGGCTGAAGCGGACCAAGAATTGCCTCACGTAGGTCACGCTGTACTTGATCCTGATGGAAGGCTGTTGGAAGAAATGGGGGAGTCAGACGCCGCATGTTGTGGTGTAAAACTTGTGGCGCATCAAAGAGAAACGCACCTTAGGTAGGTTAAGTCCCACATCTGATTTCAGGGTTTTAGGTAAGGGTTTCCCATGAATGTTGAAATGGCGAATGAGACTCTTTACAAAAGAAAAGAGATGACTACAGGGTGTCCCAAAAGTAAGGTCATCATTTGTTTTGGCCACACCGCCAAAAATACGCGATGGATAGAAATAAATAGGACATCATATGAAAGAGCATTTTATAAAACTTTATTCTGATATACGTATGAGTCAATACATTGGCTCGTAGCCCCACATTTGCTGCTTTTCTGCATGGCTACCATTTCGGGCCGCGTGCACGAATAGACTGCGTTTTACTTCCTCCACTATTCTGGAGCGATTCTCTGGTGAGATGCCGCTTATGTTTGCTCGGAGGGATCATCCTTTAGTTCTTCCCGGCTCGTTGGGTTGTCCTAAAAGACAACCTTTCCGTTGTGTACCCAGAGAATAAAAATATGAAGGTGTAACGTCAGGTGACCGCGGAGGCCATTCAATGGCGTTGCCCTGACTGAAAATTACGCGATCTCACATCCACTCTCGGAGACAATGCATGATCTTCAGGACGGTGCAAGCATAGTCTCCATCCTGCTGAAACCACTGCTGGTTGATGGTGTCGGCACAGCTGCGTTGCGACGAGCGGAAGAACCACTGGGAGGACTCTCGGCCACCTCTCTTGATTTATTTTCACCCGATTCCCGCTGTCGTCCTCAGGACCTCGAAGCACAGGTGGCTAAGTATACATGCCCTGTGCGTACATTTTACCTTTTTTTCTGACGTTTTACCGGTTGAGACGAAACTATGCATGAGTTCAGAGATAGGGCGAGCTGATAGGGTCTGCTTAGGGCCGAAAACTAGGCGGTATTTACCCTTTGTTTTAATGACGGACCCTCTCTAAGAGTTGAATTTCGACCTTCTCAGTTTTATGCCTACTGCTCGGTGTAGTTATGATCAAAAATGGTTTAAGCATGCAAGAAAATAATTTTATGGATGTATCTTGCACGTGTTAAAATTGGAAGTGATTCGGACTCTTACTTCTCGAGATATTTAAGTTTTAAATCATGACCTTACTTTTGGGACACCCTGTATGTCGCATTGCAGTTTTCAATATACAGAAGCAGCCTCCTTGCTTTGCTTCAGATTGGTTTAGAATACTAAAGCGCTGAAACATAGGATCTTACCTTGAGGATCTTGCGCAGAGCGTAGCCGAAGCTAACTTCGTACTTGGTGTTCTTTTTGAGGCCATAGTAGCGGAGAGCGGCCACTTGGAGAAGGTCCAGCCTGTAGCCCGTGTAGATTTTCTGAAACAAAAAGCTCAAACGTCAGAACGAGAGTTTGAGTACGTCCGTGCAAGACTAGGCGTTTTCTCTCTAGATACTGACTGTCAAAATAACTAAACAAGAGACACTTTGAATCTCACTACACACGAGTTATTCAGTCTGTTCAGTCATGTAAGCTATAGCGCGATGTGTGGCCTTCATCATATTCAAGTCTCACATCAAGCAGACATTTACCTTGTACTTCAGCACGACCTTAATGATGGCCTGGCGGTAGACCTGGATACGGCTGATGAAGGTAGTCTTGCTGACTCCAACCACCTTCAAGTAGGCGACGATGCCACCCAGAGAGGCCCTAGGGTTGACCAGGGGCGGCAGTCCAAGGCTCTTCAGCGTGGCCAGGATCTCGTACCCGGGGTAGGAGGGCTTGGGAGGCCGAACGGGGAAGATGGGGAAGATGTCTTTGGGAGGAAGGCTGGGGATCGAGATCTTCTGCGGCCGCTGCAGATGCCGGCGCAGGTAGACCTTAAAGCCATCAAGGAAAGTCCGTACGTACTTGGTGTTGTAGCGGTACGGCGATGGAATCTGTGCGAATAATATGAAGTGATGTCAAGAGATTTGCTCGTCGAAGATGCAACAGAGAGCTAATGTGATATTGGTGCAGAACAGTGGTAAGGCCATGAATTGAAGTTATGATTGGTAGAAAGAATGGGAGAACTTGTTCCCCGTCGCTATCTCATCGTTATCTGATTTTTCCTCTTATCTCACAAACTGAGTCCCAGCAATTTGCAGCACTGCGTTCGTGATGGATTAGAGATCACTGCAAATAAAGAACCCTGCTCTTCGGCGAACCAGGAAACTACTCAGCCCCAAGCGCTGATCGGGGATACACCACAAGCCCACAGACCTTGGTCTTCTTGACGTAGCGTCCGAAGTAGGTGGACAGCGGGACCTTTTTGTTGATGACGGGCTCACAGCCGTAGTAGCGGACCACCGCCAGCTGCAGAAGGTCCGCCAGCACGCCCTTGTATTGCTTCTGCAACATGTCGACGGAGGAAGTGTCAGCTGGATGTCTGACCAGGATGAGCGATTGTAAGAGACAGCTCAGAAATGTCAGCGGACACGTTCGAGACTGGCAATGTCAATCGGATACCAACTCTTTGGTATACCGATACCAAACCGATACCAACTTGGTTTTTTAATGAGGTTAGTGCTTGTGCGAGGAACATGTTCATAAATAGTAGAAAATGTAAAAAATGTAAAAACATGACCTTATTTCCTCGATAATTGCCAAAACTAATGCTGTACAAATATATACTTTATTTGAAAGATGTAATATTTCGACCACAGGTCTTTTTCAAACAGTTTCAAATTAGAAAAGATAAATTGCACTCAGAAAAATGTGGTATATGAAATCAGGTGTGGGATCTGCGGGGGAAATGACAGGGAAGGTGTTTATATCGGAGAGACAAAACGGCCATTGCGCCTCAGGTTCAATGAACACGTGCGCGACATGACCAACAGGACCCCTGACACTCCGTTGGGTGATCACTTTACGGAGAAACACGGTGACAGTATCGTAGATGGGACGTCTGCTCCGCTCAAAATTAAAATATTGTACAAGTCTAAAGACCATCCAGACCGTAAAATAGCTGAATCGCTGCTGATAAGAAAGAACCGTCCGGAACTCAACAGTAATGTATCGTCTTGGCCTATTTTGTAAGGTAAACAATGCTAGGAACAACGCCGATGTATGTGTAAATGTGTACTGTATATGTACTGTGCACTAGGTACTGCGTATGTTCACGCGTTCAAAGCTAGATAGTGTTTGTGTGTGTGTGGGAGGGGGGAGGGTGCAGACTATGTGTGTTTTTGATTATGGGCATCGAACGCTATATGTTATGGCATTGAACGCTATAGGTATGTTAATGCGAGTATGCCAATTATGCCCATCTTTGCTTTCTTTGTATTCCATTCTGGTGTTACGGTGTTATGTGAATACTGGACGGATAGACACGTAAATGTGTAAAAGCCTGGACACTGGACAGCATATGATAGTTGCTGGCATGCTGCATCTGTTATGCCTTGTAGACAGCTGGGTGACTTTGGACGAAATTGTGAGAAATAATGGCGAAGGCCTGTAGGATGTTTTGTGTTATGGTCAGTCGGTATGTTAATACTTACTTATCTCGTACGGCTGAAACTACGTATTTTGAAAAATACGTGACCTATGTGATGCTATTTTTGCTAGCCAAATATTTCATGAGTGGTGCGAGTGAGCTAGTGGGCACGATTCAACCATAGATTTTTGTTGAAAGGCAGTTGGAAATGCGGCAAATGGAAATGCTATCTTTTCTAATTTGAAACTGTTTGAAAAAGACCTGTGGTCGAAATATTACATCTTTCAAATAAAGTATATATTTGTACAGCATTAGTTTTGGCAATTATCGAGGAAATAAGGTCATGTTTTTACATTTTTTACATTTCCAACTTGGTTTTTACTTTTTGGTATTTCAAGGCGAATGCATTTGGTATTTTGTTGATATTATGAACCCTCACTAGTGAACAAGGGTCCGAATATTGGTAAAACGTTGGTATTTCCCTCATATTCCCAAGTTGGTTCGGTTTCGTTATTTTTTCCATGGGTATTGTGGGCATTTGGTTTGGTATCGGTATCACGATTTTCTGTAACTGACATCATTATTCGAGACACGATGCAAAAGCGCTTCGCTCGAGCACAAACTGGTCGAGTATTACAGTCATCATCCAGCCAAAAGGTGGAGACCGCTCTGTGACAAACAATTGTCGAACAGAGAAGTTTCGTTGTAAGGAACGAAACAAAAAGCGCGCAGGTGAGAAAAATTTGGTTGGCCTTTGGGTAAATGCTTCATGCTTAGCCGTTATTTTGCGTGTGCGTAACTGCCTAGCACCGCAGAGCTGATGACTGTTTTTCACTTATAGCTCATTTCGATTAATGATTAATGACCTTACCCTCGTAGTTTGAAAAAGTTAGATCAAAACACTTGTTTATTAATAATTTCGAGCACAGCTCTTCATCAGAATACAAAGCTAAAAATGTCACGATAAAAATCCAATCTTTGACTGTCAAAGATTGGATTTTTATCGTGACATTTTTAGCTTTGTATTCTGATGAAGAGCTGTGCTCGAAATTATTAATAAACAAGTGTTTTGATCTAACTTTTTCAAACTACGAGGGTAAGGTCATTAATCATTAATCAAAATGCTTTAATATGATCCTCGCACAAGCACTGAGAAACTTAAAGAATATAGCTCATTTCGTTCAATGCGTGTTTGCAATAATTTTCAAAAGTGATTGATTAAAATTCTCATGAATAATTGCCGTCCAAGGGTGCTGTGCCGAGGGAAAGAAAGAGCCCCACACCGTGAAAGATCATTAGAAAAAGATGTGGCGTGAGCCGTCAGCCATTTTCCGGGTGACATTTTAACCCTCGCCCTGGCAGGGGGGGTCGATGCGACCCCCCCTAAGGTTTTTCGAAGATACCGTAAAAACGGCGGCGCGCAGCGCCGCCAAATTTGGCACAGCCTATGGGGCAAACTTTTTACATATGACCTGAAAATTTCAGGTCCGGGTGACCTTGGGTCAGGTCAACAGGTCAGAAAACCGGTACAAGGTCATGGTCAAATTTCAATTTTCTTTTTGCACCTGTCCAACTCACAGTTTTGGACTGATTTCCTTCAAACTTTCAGGATGTGCTAAGTTCACCGAGTTGTATAACATATAGTTCGGGTTTTTTGAGGTCACTGACCTGAGGTCAGTTAGAGGTCATTACGTCGTAATGTTAAGCCTATGGGAAAATACTAAATTCGGAAAATACTGGAGATATCCGCTTCGTTCTATCACTTTTGTGCTTTGAAACCACAGTACTTAACAGCAGGTCACTTGGTGCTTCTTTGTTTGGTGTACTTATCCATGGGTCAGGTCAAGTGAGGTCAACTGAGGTCAAATGACGTTTTTGTCAATAACTTGGCACAGAATGACGCTAGAGCTTAAAAAATGGTATCATTGTGTTCCTGGTGATCAGCCGAATCGAATGATATGCGATATGATGCAATTTGGTTAACTTGAACTTAATTTATTAATTTAAGTTTACTTAAAATTTAAGAAAAACTTTAAGTACACTTAAGCAAGCTACAAAGTATATCATTCGACGCGCCTTGACGTGCTGAGTTCACTGGTGCTTTTCTTTTTGCTCTATCTTAATTGGATCAAAAGTTATAAGCGAAAAACTTTTGACCTGTTTTAGCGAAATTTTTACATTTATACCCCCCAAACCCCCCCTAAATATTGACCTAGAGCAACCAAATTTGCACAGGGGCGAGAACCCCAGGGGGCCCACCTACCTACCAAACTTAGTGTTTCTAGGTGCCATAGGAGCCAATCGCGAGGGGGGGGTCGCATCGACCCCCCCCCCTGCCAGGCCGTGTTATGAAAAATGCCCTGCCAGGGCGAGGGTTAACAATCGAAGACTTCAAGTATTTACCGCTTGACACCCATGCAGCACTTAGTCAAGATGAAACATTGCATGAATTTATACGGACGCGAATGAGATATGAAGCACATTCCTTCGCACTATGTATGTACTTTAATGAAGGCAATTTCGCGAAGTGTCTTTACGCTTCCCAGTAGGTGGCTATGCTTGACACAACAGCTCTGTTTCGCTCCATACATTAATTTTACTGTTGTTTTGAAGGGGTCTTGATCAATGATCATGGTGAAGCGTGCCAATGAGACACGAACTGATTTTCATTTGATGCTCGCAACATAAGTAAATGACAGAAATAAGAATTTCGAAGGGAATACCGGTGAATACCGCGGGTCCGGGTGACACAGACTGGGTCCCTGGTCGACCCGTGGTGCCGCGTCTGCCCAGTGGCGGCGGAAGGTATTCTAGGATAGGGGTGCAAACGATAGGGGAAGTTGGGGGAACGCCGAATACTTTTTTTCTGACGCCCGTAGCACGCAAGGTAGACAACATAAGCTATTCTTGTTGGCGTCATTCGAGAGGCCAGTCTTTTGCCTTTCAAACATACCAGGCGCATTTGATGAATTCGCATACCGTTAAGCGCACAAACTAAAGATATCAAAGAAGTGACTTTTTCGGCGTTGCCCCGGACTGCGGGGAAAGCCGAAAATGGGAGAAATGATCTACGGGGAATGCCGACATTGATGTTTTGCCACTTTATCTCAAACTTTATCCAGAATTTATCAAAGCTGACACGCGTTTTAAGAGCTTGAGGACGCTTGGTGCACACTGGAAGTTATAATTGTTTGATATAATAAGAAAATGCCAGGTAAATAATTCCTTATAGGTAACAGGCCGTTGTGTCGGTTGAAAGTGTAATTTGTGTGACTAAAAATTCGCGTTGCTATTCTACAGCAGTAAAGTCCACGTAGCGTGCTTTAACGTGCGTAATTGCACGTTTTCGGCATTACCCCAGCCAGCCATACTTTCATTTGCAAGCCCATAACTTTTCAACGTGCCGTATAAATTTCAAATAGGCAGCACACTTATGCAAAGACATGCTGAAGATTACTTGACCGAATTGGCCAGACAAACGGTAGCATAATGAGTAAGAAATGCAGCTTCAAAGGCGCATGTAGTACAAGGAACGCGTACCTTGAAAACGCTCTTGGCGCCCTCACAGCCGAAGTATTCCGAATGACGACTCGTAACAAACATGCGATAATTGTAGTCACTTAAAGGGACCCTCCCACCTTAACATTAGTTTTGAGTTGAGATAGCCAAGTTTGCGGCCAGGCTCAGAAACCACCATTTATCCTGGTCGCAACCCCCGCAGCTTTATGGTGTTCAAGGAATTTCTTCCCTTTACTTGCAGGGTGGGACCAGCGTGGTCCCTATCTCTTAACCATTACGGGAATCTGATGACGTCATCAGGCTTTCGAACGTCCGTTAAATGTTTGACTAAAACGTTTTGTAGCACGCGGTGGTATATGCTGCTTTGCGCGCAACAAATGCCGCACTTTCAAATAAAGTCGCTAGGAACAGCGGAGGTCCCAAAAAGTAAACAAAAGTAAAAGTCTAATATCTTGAAAACCGGTGAATATTTTTCGATAAAATTTGGTAGATATTCGTTTTCGCTCCTTCTGAACCGAGCGACATCACTTTCATGCCAATTCGTTAACTTTTTTGAAGGTGGGAGGGTCCCTTTAAGCCTCAGAGCATCACTGACAGGTGGCATCCATGTCTTACGGTTTTCGAAATATCTCGAATTTCGGCTTTGCCCCAACTCCGGCATTGCCCCAACTTCCCCTATTGAAGCGCCCCTTCCCGCTGGGCGCCCCTTACCATATACACGGTTGTAGTAACACAAACAGTGAAGAGACGTTTGACAATGTGTTGTACCTGTTAACGCGTTCAGAATTACAGTTTTTATGTAACGAGAAATAGTTAGGTACATTCCATAGCGTAAATGTAACCTTCATAATGTTCGTTTAGAAACAACCTCATCACCATATCATAAGATTCTCCGAATAAGGCATATCGAAAAGAGTTCCACGGTTCCAATACCTTCGTGTGGACTAGTGAATAAGGCGCCGAATCCATAACACTAACTCGGTGACAGAGAATTGCAGGCCGGTAAGCAGCATGCCGCCTGGCCTGCACTGCACTATTGCAGTTACCGCCCCCGATAGATGTTACACAAACTAATTTCCTCTCGCATATCGGCCATCAGGCGCCCCTTTTTGTCGCATGGAGCCTGCAACGCTACAAGCCCTCATATGTTCGTGTTGGCGTTCGGAAGCTATCGCCTTCAAAGACGTCTCCATAAATGTTTCTTTTTCGTCCCACACACAGGCACCCCTCTTTCGCATGCATGCGCCCCTCTTCCGCATGGCGCGCTTCTCGAGTGGCTGCGCCCTCCTAGCCTTTATCGCCTGGCAAGATTATATTCGACAGGGTCGGCAGCATCTGCCTTTGTTTCAGATAAGGATGCCCTCCACTCTTCAGCATATCAAAAGATACTTTTCCCACGTCATTGCCACCCTCTTCGTGTCACAAGTGCCTTTATAGCCGGTCCCGTAGCTCAGTTGGTTAGAGCGTTGGACTCCGCGTGGTGAGAGCACGCGTTCCCGGTTATGACAGTCCGGGTTCGAAGCGCGACGGGCGCTCGAAATTTATGGGCCTCCTGACAGGTATGGTTGCGGTTGGTGGCAGGCCGTAACCAGGAGAAGTCAGCGAGGGGACCGGCCGTGCGCAGCTTTGTGCGCACGTAAAACTTTGGACTCTAAATTCTGCCATAGAATCGGAATTGCGCGATCGGAGGGTAGAGGGCAGGGTCATCGCAACAAGCTTCGCTTAGCGGTGGCTCTGTCCTTGTGAATCCTTCCCATCAAAAGGTTCGGACTAAATTTATAAAAAAAAAAAATCAGTTGCGGTGTCGCCTCGCACTGCTCAGCTTTATGGCTGCCGCACCTCTTAACTTCCTGCCTCCTCTACAGATTTTCGAGGCGCCCCTTTCCATAACTTTAGGGTGCAGCTGCCCCCCTTGCCCCCCTGCTTCCGCCGCCACTGCGTCTGCCTTGGTATCCCATGGTCGCAAGATGGGGTGCAGCTTGCAGCTTGGCTTACCCCGTTAGCCTGCCCACAAAGTGCACTATTGTGCAGAACCACCAACACTGCGCAGATAGAGGCAGGTCTGGTGTTGGTGACTGTCGGCCATAGAACATTAACCCGCGCCCTGCTGGGGGGGGGTGTTTGAACACCCCCCCTTGTGGTTTTTCGCGAATATCTCAAAAACGGCGGCGCGGAGCGCCGCCGTTTTTGGTACACCTTATCATACATCAATTCTACACATGTTGTGAAAATTTCAGACCAAGGTCATTCAAGGTCAGGTCACCAGGTCACTTGAAGTGACCTCACCTCATAAAAAGTTTCAATGTCTGTCATAGCTACACCGAGTGACCGATCGCTTTGAAACTTTCAGCGATTGCTGAGAGCAATAGCATGTACAAAATGTATATCTCAGAATTTTGATATCGATGACCTAAGGTCAGGTCAATTTTGCGACCTCCCCATTATAAGTCAATGGGAGAAAATTGAAATGCGCCTCTTTTGGACGAAAGACATTATAAACACTCCCAAACACCGAATTACAAGTGTTTTAGACACACTGAACATGAAAATGGTGTCCGTGACCCTTGTTTGTGCCCTGAGGTCATCTTAGGTCACGAATGGTATCTAGCAGTTTTTCGCAAATAACTTTTGATAGAGGCATGCTAGAGCGATGAAAACGCCTTAGATGTGTTCAGCTCGACGATACGGATCGACTGATATGCAACATGACCCTTTCCGGTCAGGTCATGACCTTGACCTGAGGTCAAATTTTCAAGTTGACCTTTCAAGGTCAAGTTATAGTTCATTCGATGCGTCTTGACGAGAGGAACACGATGCCGGTAAAAGTAAGCTCGTACAAGGCTTGGGTCAAAAGTTATTGCAGAAAAACTGTTTCCGAAAAAATCGGCTATTTTTGCAGTTTTTGCCCCCTGCAGGCAAAACCGTTGACGTTAGGTCAAATCTGAGAGAATTACTCAGAAAGGGCGTTAATAGGGCTATCGAATGCACTTTTCCGCGGCGCTGTAGCTCTATTGGTTCCCGAGTTATGCGTTGGCTTCTTGGAAATTTTCGACTTTCGACCTGGAAATCGGCGAAATTTTGCCTTCAATGACCTCTGGTGACCTGACCTTTGACCTGACCAAAAAATTGACTGAAGTGATTTCGTCATTATTTTTTACGCTCTTTCGAACGCCGCCTACCGCGTATCGCTACGTGGCCCAGGAGCCGAGTTACAAGGGGGGGGTGTTCAAACACCCCCCCCCCCAGCAGGGCGTGGAAATCCAGGACCCCCAGCCGGGCGCGGGTTAATGGCCGTCCTCGGCAGTTTTTTTAGGGGAGAGGACCTAAAATGGGTGTCAACACCAATCGGGACGTTTGATGAGATAATGCGGTTGGCTCAGGTATTCTGGATATGTTGCATCATTCTGTAGTGATACATGGGATGACTAGTAAAGCTTCATTCCTCCATCACCCCTATTTTTTCTCTACCTGTTTTGCTTCCCTCCGCCTTATTCTGAATGCTTATCCTAGTTCAGAGACTGTATCGGTTTGACACTTTACATTTACTGAATTGAATATCTCCGAGTCACCGTGACTTGGGTTGGGGGATCTAAACCTCGCCGTAAATTGGCGGATCTGAAACTCACCGTAAGCGGCAGAACGGTACGGCTGATGTAGGGTCCGTACTTGCGGACGCGAGACACAAACTGGGTCTTCGGGATGTCAGCCTGCTGCAGATATCCGTACAAACCGCCGAGGGAGTACTGGGGTTTGTACAGAGACGGCAGGCCGATCTCTGAGAACACCGGCTTCAGCGTGAAGCCCGGGTAGGTGCCGGCGGCCGCCGCCACAGCCGCCAGGGCCAGCAGCAGCACAGGACGGAGCATGGCGGTCGAGGAGGACCACGGGGACCGGAGGACCACGGGACCGGAGGGACTGGATGGACCGGGGTGACGGAGGGGACCGCACGGCGCCGGCAGGGCTCGTCGACTCGGGCCGATCGGACCGTTTTATAGGCGGCCGCCGGGGCGGATATTCCTGTCTGTCAGTCTTCTGTCGAGCTGATGGGTCCATCTCCCGCCCACACACAGGGCAGAGCACGCGGGTCATGGCTGACCCATGTGATCGCGGAAATTACTCAGTAAAGGTCACTTGTTCAGTGACAGGTTTGGCGGGCGCGCAACCGCCAGCCGCAGCCAGTGCTGCCTCTAATTTAAACAATTATCAGTGAGACTGTGGACGTTTGGTCGCAAAGAACTCCCAAGCTATCAAGGATGGGAGAGGGGGCAGATTTTCCTCATACTTCTGCGATGCCTCTAGCTTTCCTGCAAAATCTACCTACCCATTCGACGGCAATATAGCAAACGGGGTCAACAAATTAACCCTACCCTCCTATGACTGGCTAACCCGCGCCAGGCCGGGGAGGGGGGTGTGTTCGAACGCCCCATGCCCCTCCTGCGGTTTCCGCAGATATTTCAAAAACGATGGCGCCGACCGCCGCCGTATTAAGGACGCCTTTTCATGCACATGTTCTAAAAATTTAGGCACGAGGCTCTCAAGGTTAGGTCACCAGGTCATGTAAAAAAACCATAACTCAGAACTAACTCAGAACCATAACTCAGAACATAACTCAGAAAAGGGAAGTTTTAATGCTTGTCATAGCTACATCCATCGATTGAACGATCGCTTTTGAACTTTCCACGGCTGCTCAGAGATTGATAAAAAACAACAATGTATGCTACCTCTCAATTATAAGTCAATGAGAGAATGTTGAAATGCATTTTTTGGGGGGGAGGGGAGCCCCCGGAAGTCATATCCTAAGTCATATCCTAGTCATCCTAAAATATCGGGTAACAGGCAGACATGACACACTGAACCGGAACATTGCACCCGTGACCCCTCTTTACGCTCTTGAGATCATATCAGGTCACGAAAAGTCTCCGGCAGCTTTTTGACAATAACTTTTGATAAATGCAGCTTACGGGTCTCTATCAAAATGTTATTGTAAAAAACTGCTGATTAGAAATGAGATGAGTGACAGCTCAACGATACGGACCATCTGAAATGCAGCATGATCATTTCTGGTCAGGTCTTGATCTTGACTTTAGGTCAAGGTTTTGAAATGACTTTTTAAGGTCTAACAATATCATTCGACGTGTCTCGACGAGCGAAACACGATGCCGGGATATCAATGGCCTGCCAGTTTTGAATCAAACGATATTGAGGAAAGACCGTTTCCGTAAAATCGTCAATTTTAAGATTTTTGCTCTGCAGGCTAAACGGTTGCAATTCGACCACGAGTAGAACCAACTGACACCGAAGCAATCAGGCATGTCTTTATTAAATGCTTCACACTAAGCGGTCTAATCATCAATGGGTAGGTAATTGTTTACCGTGAGTTTCCCTAACCACGAATAGCACCACTTGCTGCGACACAACATCATCAGGCTTGTATTTCAGTTGAGACAAGCATAATAACACGGAACAAAAATGATAGACGAACGCGTTTCGGCTAAATCACCGTCATCAGCGTCTAAAAGGAGCGTTCGTCTATCATTTTTGTTCCGTGTTATTATCATCAGGCTTCTTTTCTTTTTCATCACGCTTTCAAAAAGCCACCCGCTCATCACGTTGACGGTCGTGCTTTTCACGTGAGTTCCTCGTGCCCGTGTGTTGGGTGGGCGGGTAGCTAATGGCTGACGACTCCGGTTGGTGACAGGCTAGGTCCTCCTCTACCTGACAGCTGTCAGACGCCCGTAACACCGGCAGTCACTAGTGCAGCGTCACGGTGCGCAGCAACTGAGGCGCGCCGGGGTCATGGCACCGAGGTCACGAGCTCATGATACCGAGGTCACACACTGCGCGAGGACACAGAGGAACATGATGAGGTACTTATATTGATATAGACAAAGATGTATAAATCAAAGTATCACAAGAACTTTTCAATATTTGACGTTCTATTGATCGTGTGAGTTTTTCATGATGTTTTGTGTGCGACCTGCCTTAGTTCATCCTTGTACGTGAACGTGAACACCAACCAAAATTTTTTGGTTTTAAAACATAAAAGCCTGGCCAGCGCACATGTTGACTGAACTATAGTCCTTTCTGTTGGGCTCAGTTAGAAACGACTGAGTAGAGATATCAGATAGGTATGTTTCGATTTACACATCCTGCTTCTTACATGGCTCGTGGCATGCAGCTAAAGTACGTAGATTGTAAGTACTTTAAATCATATATGTCTTCTATCACTGTTTATAACATAACGTAACCAACAGCCGCATCGTATTCAGAGCGGGCTATTAGAATGAAACGACTGATAAGAACCACACTCCACTGGGACATTCAGTCGAACACCTGCATACTGCATTGTCAGACCATGGAGAGGTTCTGCCCCTCCCCATCTAACTCCTGATCAGAACGTTGAACTAACCGGCAATCAAAGGCAGGCACAGGACACAAGAACTTCAGCATACGCTGTTCGTTCCGTTGACGCTCATCTTTCCCATTACGTGGTCCTGCTGCAGGTGTGCATGGACTCGAGGCTGGCGCCGAGTGAACCCGTGCCGATCATTATGCAGTATTGAGCACGCGGCGATCCACTGGCGGGTATGGGTAGCACAGTGAGGAGGGTCCTCAGTGTGCATATTTTCAGCAGAGATTCATATGCTAGGTCAATTCACCCTCCACTTCCTACCCACTCCTTGTCCACCACTCGGCTGTTTCAGTTCTTTTCAGTTCTTGTTTCAGTTCCATTGAGCTGCCCCGATAGCTGATCCGGGGGCATAAACTGAACTTGCAACACCCCCATCCCATTCCCCTATAGATGTTTTGCCGTCGGAGACGTCTCAAAACAACTGATGCCATGTCAATCCGAGCGTGCACGCTGCAAGACGTCTCAAGTTTCGAAATGTCACCTGCAGGACTCATAGTGCTAACTTGGTGTCTGTGTTCTGATCCCTGACACCACACAGTCCCTAGAATTGACATGTCGACGGGCAAAAAATGCAGGATGCAGGGTACACAAGTTAGCCTAGTAAATCCTATTAGCCGTTTTCACGACGGAATAGTGGGTACCTAATAGGAGCCTATTTGGTCCTTTGATACCTCAGGAATTTTAGTAGTTTCCTTTGATAGATACCTCAGGAAATTTGGTAGTTCTTTGTATCAGTTTTTCTACTTTTCGAATAAGTGGCCCGCTACTTTGATGTTTCTACTAAATATTACATTAATCTATTTTATTTAAGGGTTTACCACTCACATGAACCTAAAGCGTAAACACATTTATGAAATTCTGATATTCATATAATGCCAGTACCATAATAAGCTAATATACTAAGCTACCAGCTGCGGGTGACCGAGCTCTCCCAATTCCACGCTGGCTTGGCTTTGGAGCCGCAGCAGACGGCGTAAGTCAATGTCACTGCATAGCACATTCCAACAACGTGATACAAATACAGCACATACACGCATAACAACCTATCACCCTACAGAAGCAGTCACATGTATGCAGCTAAAACGACCAATCATGTTTAGGAGTAGCATGAGAACGTCAGGCATTGTTCGAACGTATAAATTCGTGCATTCCTTAGCGCTGTTGTCTCTCCGATTGTTCCAATCAATAAACGGCTTATCATACAAGCGGATACAGAAAATGATGCATTCAAACAGACAAACAAGCAATGACAATGCTACAATTACACAAACTCACCGGCACCGACCGTTTCACAGCTTTTCTGACAAAAATTGGTAAGCAGTGCACTGCCACTATGTTTCAGTCCAGATAAAGTCCTGCCTCAATCCTTCCAACCTGCTTCCGACAAGCATACATTCATGACAAGCCAAAATGGCAAATGCACCGACAGTGTCAAAATTCCGCTGTCACGCCGACAGTATTGCAGTCACGATGACATTGGTATAAAACGACAAAAGTGGTCACCAGCATGGATAAAATCAAAAGCTTACGGGTAAATAAAAGCTTACGGTAGAACTCGTGAGGTTCAAAGTAGTGCTTTTCGACGAATTAACTTCGCATAATGTCATTATATACGTACACATGAATTCTAAGCTTAGTGCTTAGTGCTACCAGCAAGGTCTGCGGCTGCCCCTAAGAGTCAGATCCGGTACCGGTTCCTATTCTCAAGGCAATACCATGACACATTCGTAAATAAACAATTCATTTACGGTAACATGACACGACACAAAAGCACACTATCGATCGTCTCTTCCTCCGCCTTCATCCAACACTATCCAACTCTTCCTCTCTTCCTCCATCATGCGGCGAGCGCCTCCGCCTGCTTCCTTTCATGCCGCTCCTCTCCGCCGCCGGAGGCACCCCCAGAGCGGCAGCGCGTCGGACCACAGCCGCCCCTCCCCAGCAGGTCTCCGTCCAGCAGCGTCTGCGGCAGGTTCGCCCCGGCGGTCTCCGGAAGGAGCGTGGTGAGAGCGCCGCCGAGCAGAGACATGGCGCCGATGATGAGCAGAGGCAGACCGGGACTGCGCTCGTGCTGGGGAGGGATAAAGGAGATGTTACACAGTTATCTAAGACATGGAGATAGTCATCGGGATAAGAGAGTTGTTAACCCGCGCCCCGCTGGGCTATTCAGCCATACGCGCCCTGCTGGGGGGGGGGGGCAGATTCTGCCCCCCCTGTCTAACTTCCGAACCGATGGTCGTAGAAAGACGGGAAAACGGCAATCGAAAGCTCTCAACAAGGCGGATCTTAAGAGTCCAAATTTTTTTGCTTAAGTAGTTCAGAGGTCAGTCAGGTCAGGTCAAAATGCAAGTTTCTACAGTATCGGCCTTGCACCGTAGTTGCCGAAGAATGGACTGCGACTGATTGCCCAAAACGTGTTCTTAGACTACCAAGACAATATTAGTTGCATACAATGTCATTCAAAGGTCAAGGTCAAGGTCAGGTCAGGTCAGGTTAGGTCACCAAAAACAAAATATAGAAAAGGGCATATGCGACACATGTTTTATTGGTCATTTTACTCATAGAATTCAATAGGCACACTCATAGGTGATATGGACCACCTGGATGAAATTCAGGTCGAGGTCAGGTCAAGGTCAGGTCAAGTGAGGTCAATTTTGAAGTTAGTTGTTAAGGCCTAAAAAGGTGTCTATCTGATGCAGTTTTT